>NC_092333.1:504800000-504942500 GCF_046630445.1 Rutidosis leptorrhynchoides | reverse complement strand
CATTCTTAGCAGCCATCTTAGAGTTAAAAACATGTTGAACCATTATTTAACAACTTGTATGACTAATGAGCTAAAAACAAACTTAAGGATTTTTTTTTCCTTTATAACAAGTAATCCCGTTTTTATGATTTCACCCCATTTTTTCATTCTATTTTCTCATACTTACACTCCAAATTCTCTCTCAAAATACTCCTAACATCATACTTGATCATCTCCAAGCATTTTCACCATCTTTTAGCTTCAATTACAAGCTTTAATCATCATAAAAATAACCATTCAAGAACACTTCAAGAAATCTTTCAAACTTGCTAGCTTACTTCCAATCTTGCAAATCCATTCCAAGTGATCATTCAATCTTAAGAAATCTTTCTTATTTACAGTAAGATATATTTCTAATTCAAGGTAATACTCATACTCAAACTTTGATTCAATTTCTATAACTATAACAATCTTATTTCGAGTGGAAATCTTACTTGAACTTGTTTTCGTGTCATGATTCTACTTCAAGAACTTTCAAGCCATCCAAGGATCCTTTGAAGCTAGATCTATTTTTCTCTTTTCCAGTAGGTTTATCCACAAAACTTGAGGTAGTAATGATGTTCATGTAACATCCCGCCTTTTTCCATTTACTTTTACGTTATACTAATTTAAACACCGTTATATGTTTATAACATCTCCTGTTGATACGCGTTTTAAATTATCTCGTTTAGGTAATTCACGCACCCGAACGAAAGTTGAGGGACTAAACTTGACAAGGGATCAAACCCTTGACTAGGTCAAAGGGTCAAACCCCTTTCACCCATTCATTTACATCTTCATCTCTCTCTCTTTCTCTCTAGCAAGAACACACACCCATTTACCAAATTCATTCAATCATCATCTAAATTCGATCTAGGAGGCTTACAACAAAATAAATTACATATTCGTGATCCTCTCTTCATCCTCTTCATTTTGGTACCAACTTCATCTCGTTTGGGTAACATTTCTAAAACTCTAGATTTCTCTAAATTCGTGTTTTTGACTTGAAATGGTGTTAGTTAGTGTCTATGGCTCATTGTGATGTCGTGTATGTAATTTGTATGCTCGATCTCGTTGTTTTAGTATAACTAGCATGAACTTGAATTTTGGTGTGTTGTTCTTGAATTTTGGATGATCATATGTTGTTAGATGTTAAAAGTTCATGTTCTAATTGTGTTCCTAGTATCACTAGCTTCAATTTGATGTGTAGGTTGCTTGAGAAAACTCCATAAACTTGATTAGTGATTTTTGGTGGAATTGAGCTAGGGTTTAATGAACTTGAAATGATTATTTGATGCATTGATTGCCATGATTTGTTGTTAGTAAGTTGTTAGTTGTATTGTATGCTCAATTACCTACAAAATGGCATGTCATATGTATGCATTAAATGCCTAAATCATTAAATGTGCATTGGTGAGTTTGAAGCATTAATGTGTGCATTGAATGATCACTTGGTTTGAAAACTCGGTTGTTACAAATGAGGTTTTTGATTGATGAATTGTGTTTAGTTGCATTCTACGTCAAAAGAGCTTTCCAACGATATAAGGTGCGAGTCCTAAGTGTTAGCGGTTTGTGTTTTATGCACAAAAAGGTTTTGGATTGAGACTTGAACATTTGGGACTGGCCAGGCACCAGCACCCGGCCTTTGCCGCGGCGCGGCCTTTCCTGTCGCGGCGCGACATATAAGGGGGTCAGGTTCTGACCTCCATGTCCAAAATACGAAAAATGTTTGGCATACTACGGACCTCCGATTCACATGAGACTTGTTCTAACATGCTCATATATGATTAAAAACCTCAGAAAAATAGTTCGGGACCCGACCCGAACATGTTGACTTTTTCGTTGACTTTGACCCGACCAAGTTTGACTTTTTGTCAAACTTAATCAATTAATTATGCAATCTTTCTAACATGCTTTTATACTTGTGTCTTGCATGAAACTTGATGATTTGATTCACATGCTATATTAATCGAGTCGTATTGAGCCATAGGACTAATTGAACATCTTTGACCCTTCGTGACTATCGTTATTGATACAACCTATTTGTTTAGGTCAAGACTAGCATTGTTCTTTGCATACATTACTTGTTGAAGTACTTTTTGGTTCGTGCATACAAGGTGAGATCATAGTCCCACTTTTACTCTTTTTGAACTTACTTTTGGGATGAGAAAACATAAACGTTCTTTTAAACTACGTGAACACAAGTACAGGGAAAACAAACATTCTACATACGAGTTTGAACACAAATCCTCAATTCGATTATCATTAGTTACATCAGATGGTGTAAGCGAGAACTTATGTTATATGGCCATATGGGTTTGACAAACCCTCACTTCGGACGGTTCGCTACCGTCTACGGGTGAAATATATTTTCGAGAAACAGTGTATGTTCTAACACTATTATTACGGGATTCAACGGATGGAATGTTAAGCTTTGATAATTGAGTGCTCGTGAATATTAACTTTTAGAATGTACTATGACTTATCGATGTTGCAAATCTTGTGGTTCAACTTACTTTTACTCACTTACTTATTTAAACCTATGATTTCACCAACGTTTTCGTTGACAGATTCTCTATGTTTTTCTCAGGTCCTTGAACTTAGGTGATACATGCTTCCGCTCATACTTTTTGATACTTGCATTGGATGTCGAGTATACTTGCATACGTGGAGCGTCTTTTTGACTACTTTTAATTGTGTCGCACGTGTTTCATACAAACTTTAAGCATTGTTATGTACTTGTTATGGAAACTACTTTTGTAAACTTTGAAACATCCTTATTTATGAAATGAATGCGACATATTTTTCGGTCAAACTTTGTTATAAAGACTTACGACCATGTAATGGGACCATACGTAGATGACGCCGTCATTTGACGATTTGTCGGGGTCGCTACAAGTGGTATCAGAGCTTTGGTTGTAGGAATTTAGAGTTCATTGGTGTCAACCCCGAGTCATAGGGTACATTGGTGAGTCTAGACTACAACCGGCATATAGACTTGACATAGGAATTACTTGACTACTTGTGCATTTATACTCGAACTCTCTTACTCATATCTACTCTTATTCTATCTTAATCTCGCGTTGTATAATTAAATTGGCACGCCACCTTGACTATATGAAGTAATGTCGCATGCACATATGAGTTAGGGTAATATAATTTCCGGGATTATATTACGGTGACACATATGAACATTCCGACATTATGACATAAAGAATTTAAGGCGGGTCAAGGATAATTTTCTCTCTATCTTTATTCCATATCACGGTTAGTATTATTTAGAATACTAACCAACGGTATTCTTTTGTTTTGAAGGAACAATGCCTCCTCGCCGTGTACGACGCAATGAAACTCCCGAACAAGCCTTACAACGCATGATAGCCACCGCCGTGGATGCGGCCATGGCCGGTCACTCGTCTAACAACAACAATAACAACAACCACAACAACAATAACCAAGGAGCCGGTAACTCTAGCGAAGGGTGCTCCTACAAAGCTTTCATGGGGTACAAACCTCACACTTATGATGGAACCGGGGGACCGGTTGTGCTTACTCGTTGGTTTGAACAAACCGAGGCCGTCTTTAGCATAAGCGGTTGTCGGGATCAAGACAAGGTCAAATACTCCACCCACACTTTCTTCGGAATTGCTCTAACATGGTGGAACACCTATGTTCAATCGGTGGGTACCGATGAAGCTCATGCCCTCTCTTGGGCTGACCTAAGGGAAAAGATGATTGTTGAATATTTTTCGCGCGAAGAAACCCGAAAGCTTGAGGAAGAACTAAGAGCTTTGAAAGCGGTCGGAAACGATCTTAAAGCTTATAATCAACGCTTCGCCGAACTATCCTTGATGTGTCCAAATCTTGTTAATCCCGAATCTCAAAGGATTGAGCTCTACATGCTCGGTCTTCCAAAAAGCATCAAACAAGGGGTGATGTCATCCAAACCCGCTACTCATCAAGCCGCTATGAACATGGCCCGCCAATTAATCGAAACGGTTGACGAAATCGTAGTGCCGGCTCCTAAGGCCGAGGACAAGTCGGGTGGCAACAAAAGGAAATGGGAAGCCACTCCATCAACCAACTACAACAACAACACCTTCACCAAAAAGCCTTTCAACAACGACGGCAAGAAGGGTTATGTCGGAAACTTACCTTCTTGCAACAAATGCCACAAGCATCATCACGGCGAATGTAACAAGCTAGTTTGTCACCGTTGCCAAGGTGTTGGTCATAGGGCCAACAATTGCACAAGCGCCGCCCCCGTTGCTCGAAAGGGGCCCAATCCTCCAAAAACGGTCACTTGTTACGAATGTGGCCAAACGGGCCATTATAAGAACGAATGCCCGAAAAAGAAAGCCAACCCCAACAACCGAGGCCGAGCCTTTAACATCAACACCGAGGAATCCCGAGATGACAATGAACAAGTCACGGGTACGTTTCTTCTCAACAACTCTTATGTTACTTGCTTATTCGATTCGGGTGCCGATAAATGTTTTGTGTCTAAGACTTTGGCTCCTACCGTTTGCACTCCACCACACCCTTTAGATACTACTTATTCCATCGAAGTGGCCGACGGAAAACTCTTAAGTGCCGACACATATTACCGGGGGTGTACTTTGAACATTTTGGGTAAGGAATTTGAAATTGACTTGATACCCATGGAATTAGGGAGTTTTGATGTAATAATCGGTATGAATTGGTTAGTCAAAACGAAATCTCACATCCTTTGTGATCTTAACGCAATCCGAATTCCTATCGAGAATGGTGAACCTTTGATTGTTTATGGCGACAAAAATTGCACCGGACTCAACCTCATTTCGTGCCTTAAAGTTAGCAAACTACTCCGTAAGGGTTGTTTTGCGATCCTTGCCCACGTTAAGAAAGTCGAGTCAGATGAGAAGCATATCGATGATGTGCCAATTGTTAGTGACTTTTCCGATGTATTTCTCGACGAATTGTCGGGTCTTCCACCTCATCGACCGGTTGAATTCCAAATCGATCTTATTCCGGGAGCCGTACCCGTAGCACGTGCACCGTATAGACTTGCTCCATCCGAAATACAAGAATTGCAAAGTCAAATCCAAGAACTACTTGATCGTGGTTTTATCCAACCTAGCCATTCACCTTGGGGCGCTCCGATTTTGTTTGTTAAAAAGAAAGACGGATCCCTACGAATGTGCATTGATTATCGTGAACTAAATAAATTGACGGTTAAGAACCGATATCCTCTTCCTCGCATCGATGACCTCTTTGATCAACTACAAGGGTCTTGTGTGTATTCAAAAATCGATCTCCGTTCGGGTTATCATCAACTAAGGGTTAAGGGGGGAAGATGTCTCCAAAACCGATTTCCGGACTCGTTATGGTAGTTATGAATTCCTTGTCATGCCTTTCGGTCTCCCTAACGCACCGGCGGTGTTCATGGATCTCATGAACCTCGTGTGCAAACCTTACCTCGACAAATTCGTTATCGTGTTCATCGATGATATTTTGGTCTATTCTAAAAGCGAAGAGGAACACAGAGAACATCTCCGACTCGTGCTTGAACTCTTGAGAAAAGAACAACTCTATGCCAAGTTCTCCAAGTGTGAATTTTGGTTGAAGGAAGTTCAATTCCTCGGTCATGTTGTAAGTGATCAAGGCATTAAAGTCGATCCCGCGAAAATCGAAGCCATTAGTAAATGGGAGACTCCTACTACTCCTACTCACATTCGTCAATTCTTGGGTCTCGCCGGGTACTATCGTAGATTCATCGAAAACTTCTCTTTGGTTGCACGTCCTCTAACTGCATTAACTCACAAGGGAAAGAAATTCATTTGGGCGACCGAGCAAGAATCCGCGTTTCAGATCTTGAAAACGAAGCTAACCACTGCTCCTATCTTGTCACTTCCCGAAGGCAATGATGACTTTGTTGTATATTGCAATGCCTCAAAACATGGTTTTGGGTGTGTATTGATGCAACGAACGAAAGTCATTGCTTATGCTTCTCGACAACTCAAAATTCATGAACAAAACTACACGACGCATGATCTCGAACTCGGAGCCGTTGTCTTCGCACTTAAAATGTGGAGACACTATCTTTATGGAAGCAAGAGTACTATCTTCACCGATCACAAAAGCCTTTAACACATCTTCGATCAAAAGCAACTAAACATGAGACAACGAAGGTGGATTGAAACTTTGAACGATTACGATTGCGAGCTTCGTTACCATCCCGGGAAGGCAAACGTAGTAGCCGATGCCTTAAGTCGAAAAGAAAGAGCGGCACCTCTTCGTGTCCGAGCCTTAAACATCACCATCCACACAAACCTAAATAGCCAAATTCGGGTAGCCCAAGATGAGGCTCTCAAGGATGAAAACCTTTCACACGAGCTCTTGAACATTCTCGTCTCTCGATTCGAAATTAGGGAGACCGGACTCCGATATTTCGCCGGAAGAATTTGGGTACCTAGTTATGGGGACTTGCGAAGCCTTATTTTAGACGAAGCCCATAAGTCAAGATATTCGATTCTCCCCGGTGCCAATAAGATGTACCACGACCTTAAACAACTATATTGGTGGCCGAACATCAAAAGGGACGTAGCTACTTATGTTTACAAGTGTTTGACATGTTCCAAAGTCAAAGCCGAACACCAAAGACCGTCCGGACTACTTCAACAACCCGAGATCCCACAATGGAAGTGGGAAAGAATAACGATGGATTTTATCACCAAACTACCAAAAACGACGGGCGGTTATGATACCATTTGGGTTATTGTTGACCGTCTCACCAAATCCGCACACTTTCTTGCCATGAAGGAGACCGACAAAATGGAGAAACTTGCGCAACTTTACATTAAAGAAATCGTAGCCCGACACGGTGTACCTTTATCGATTATCTCCGACCGAGATGGCCGTTTTGTTTCTAGATTTTGGCGTACCTTGCAAGAAGCGTTGGGAACACGTTTAGACATGAGCACCGCTTATCATCCTCAAACCGATGGACAAAGCGAACGTACAATTCAAACCTTGGAAGACATGTTACGAGCTTGCGTGGTTGATTTCGGAAAAGCTTGGGACAATCACTTACCTCTCGCCGAATTCTCTTACAACAATAGTTATCACGCGAGTATTAAGGCCGCACCTTTTGAAGCGCTATACGGCCGAAAATGTCGTTCACCTCTTTGTTGGGCCGAGGTAGGCGACGTGCAAATCACCGGACCCGAACTCATTCACGAAACCACCGAGAAGATCGTACAAATCCGAGATAGGCTCCGGACGGCCCGGAGTCATCAAAAGTGATACACCGACAAAAGACGCAACGACCTCGAATTTCAAGTCGGTGACCGAGTAATGTTAAAAGTTGCACCTTGGAAAGGTGTAATCCGTTTTGGGAAACGCGGGAAGCTAAATCCGCGGTATATTGGTCCTTTCGAAATCTTGGAGCGTATTGGAAACGTTGCTTATCGTTTAGATCTTCCGCCTCAATTGAACTCCGTTCATCCTACCTTCCATGTATCTAACTTGAAAAAGTGTCTTGCCGAACCCGATATCGTCATCCCTCTCGAGGAACTTACTATTGATGACAAGCTTCATTTTGTGGAGGAACCGGTTGAAATTGTGGACACCTCCGTCAAGACATTGAAACAAAGCCGAATCCCAATTGTTAAAGTCCGTTGGAACGCCAAAAGAGGACCCGAGTTTACTTGGGAAAGGCAAGATCAAATGCAAAAGAAATACCCTCATTTATTTCCCAATTCCGGAAACGCAGGATTCCGAGGAAGAAACAACGACTACTACGCCTACTTAAATTTCGGGACGAAATTTCTTTTAAGGAGTAGGTAATGTAACATCCCGCCTTTTTCCATTTACTTTTACGTTATACTAATTTAAACACCGTTATATGTTTATAACATCTCCCGTTGATACGCGTTTTAAATTATCTCGTTTAGGTAATTCACGCACCCGAACGAAAGTTGAGGGACTAAACTTGACAAGGGATCAAACCCTTGACTAGGTCAAAGGGTCAAACCCCTTTCACCCATTCATTTACATCTTCATCTCTCTCTCTTTCTCTCTAGCAAGAACACACACCCATTTACCAAATTCATTCAATCATCATCTAAATTCGATCTAGGAGGCTTACAACAAAATAAATTACATATTCGTGATCCTCTCTTCATCCTCTTCATTTTGGTACCAACTTCATCTCATTTGGGTAACATTTCTAAAACTCTAGATTTCTCTAAATTCGTGTTTTTGACTTGAAATGGTGTTAGTTAGTGTCTATGGCTCATTGTGATGTCGTGTATGTAATTTGTATGCTCGATCTCGTTGTTTTAGTATAACTAGCATGAACTTGAATTTTGGTGTGTTGTTCTTGAATTTTGGATGATCATATGTTGTTAGATGTTAAAAGTTCATGTTCTAATTGTGTTCCTAGTATCACTAGCTTCAATTTGATGTGTAGGTTGCTTGAGAAAACTCCATAAACTTGATTAGTGATTTTTGGTGGAATTGAGCTAGGGTTTAATGAACTTGAAATGATTATTTGATGCATTGATTGCCATGATTTGTTGTTAGTAAGTTGTTAGTTGTATTGTATGCTCAATTACCTACAAAATGGCATGTCATATGTATGCATTAAATGCCTAAATCATTAAATGTGCATTGGTGAGTTTGAAGCATTAATGTGTGCATTGAATGATCACTTGGTTTGAAAACTCGGTTGTTACAAATGAGGTTTTTGATTGATGAATTGTGTTTAGTTGCATTCTACGTCAAAAGAGCTTTCCAACGATATAAGGTGCGAGTCCTAAGTGTTAGCGGTTTGTGTTTTATGCACAAAAAGGTTTTGGATTGAGACTTGAACATTTGGGACTGGCCAGGCACCAGCACCCGGCCTTTGCCGCGGCGCGGCCTTTCCTGTCGCAGCGCGACATATAAGGGGGTCAGGTTCTGACCTCCATGTCCAAAATACGAAAAATGTTTGGCATACTACGGACCTCCGATTCACATGAGACTTGTTCTAACATGCTCATATATGATTAAAAACCTCAGAAAAATAGTTCGGGACCCGACCCGAACATGTTGACTTTTTCGTTGACTTTGACCCGACCAAGTTTGACTTTTTGTCAAACTTAATCAATTAATTATGCAATCTTTCTAACATGCTTTTATACTTGTGTCTTGCATGAAACTTGATGATTTGATTCACATGCTATATTAATCGAGTCGTATTGAGCCATAGGACTAATTGAACATCTTTGACCCTTCGTGACTATCGTTATTGATACAACCTATTTGTTTAGGTCAAGACTAGCATTGTTCTTTGCATACATTACTTGTTGAAGTACTTTTTGGTTCGTGCATACAAGGTGAGATCATAGTCCCACTTTTACTCTTTTTGAACTTACTTTTGGGATGAGAAAACATAAACGTTCTTTTAAACTACGTGAACACAAGTACAGGGAAAACAAACATTCTACATACGAGTTTGAACACAAATCCTCAATTCGATTATCATTAGTTACATCAGATGGTGTAAGCGAGAACTTATGTTATATGGCCATATGGGTTTGACAAACCCTCACTTCGGACGGTTCGCTACCGTCTACGGGTGAAATATATTTTCGGGAAACAGTGTATGTTCTAACACTATTATTACGGGGTTCAACGGACGGAATGTTAAGCTTTGATAATTGAGTGCTCGTGAATATTAACTTTTAGAATGTACTATGACTTATCGATGTTGCAAATCTTGTGGTTCAACTTACTTTTACTCACTTACTTATTTAAACCTATGATTTCACCAACGTTTTCGTTGACAGATTCTCTATGTTTTTCTCAAGTCCTTGAACTTAGGTGATACATGCTTCCGCTCATACTTTTTGATACTTGCATTGGATGTCGAGTATCCTTGCATACGTGGAGCGTCTTTTTGACTACTTTTAATTGTGTCGCACGTGTTTCATACAAACTTTAAACATTGTTATGTACTTGTTATGGAAACTACTTTTGTAAACTTTGAAACATCCTTATTTATGAAATGAATGCGACATATTTTTCGGTCAAACTTTGTTATAAAGACTTACGACCATGTAATGGGACCATACGTAGATGACGCCGTCATTTGACGATTTGTCGGGGTCGCTACAGTTCATAACATCATTCGATTCATACATATAAAGCTATCTTATTCGAAGATTTAAACTTGTAATCACTAGAACATAGTTTAGTTAATTCTAAACTTGTTTGCAAATAAAGTTAATCCTTCTAACTTGACTTTTAAAATCAAATAAACACATGTTCTATATCTATATGATATGCTAACTTAATGATTTAAAATCTGGAAACACGAAAAACACCGTAAAATCGGACATACGCCGTCGTAGTAACACCACGGGCTGTTTTGGGTTAGTTAATTAAAAACTATGAAAAACTTTGATTTAAAAGTTTTTCTTCTGGGAAAATGATTTTTCTTATTAACATGATACTATATCCAAAAATCATGGTTAAACTCAAAGTGGAAGTATGTTTTTCAAAATGGTCATCAAGACGTCATTCTTTCGACTGAAATGACTACCTCTTATAATATTGACTTGTAACCTATATTTCCGACTATAAACTTATAATTTTTCTATTTAGATTCATAAACTAAAGTTCAATATGAAGCCATAGCAACTTGAATCACCCAAAACGGATTTAAAACGAAGAAGTTATGGGTAAAACAAAATTGAAAAATTTTACTTGTTGTAGCTACGAAAATTTTATAACAAATCCATATTAATCATATCCTAGCTAACTTATATTGTATTATACATGTATTATGTAATCTTGGGATACCATAGACAAGTATACAATGTTTTGACATATCATATCGACCCATCTATATATATATATTTCAGAACAACCATAGACACTCTATATGCAGTAATGTTTGAGTTAGCTATACAGGGTTGAGGTTGATTCCAAAATAATATATACACTTTGAGTTGTGATTTAGCCTGAGACTTGTATACACTGGGTCGTGAATTGATTCAAGATAATATATATTGATTTATTTCAGTACATCTAACTGTGGACAACTAGTTGTTGGTTACTAACGAGGACTGCTAACTTAACAACTTAAATCATAAAAACGTAATAAAAAATGTTGTGAATATATTTAAATCATACTTTGATATATATGTACATATTTGTTATAGGTTCGTGAATCGACCAGTGGCCAAGTCTTATTTCCAACGAAGGAAAAATCTGTGAAAGTGAGTTATAGTCCCACTTTTAAAATCTATTATTTTTGGGATGAGAATACATGCAGATTTATAAATGTTTTACAAAATAGACACAAGTGATCAAAATTAAATTCTATGTTGAATTATCGAACCGAATAAGCCCCTTTTTAGCTTGGTAGCCTAAGAATTGGTGTTTATTATAATTGCCACCAATTGACGCGAATCCTAAAGATAGATCTATTTGGCCCAACAAGCCTCATCCGAGTTACTGATGCTTTAGTACTTCGATTTATCATGTCCGATGAGAGTTCCGGAATGATGGGGGATATTCTATATGCATCACCTGTTAAGGTCGGTTACCAGGTTTTCATCATATGAATGATTTTTATGCAGATTGCATGTTGTTTATGAGAAATGGAAATATGAAATCTTGTGGTCTTTTATTACGATTTGATAAATATATAGGTTAAACCTATAACTCACTTGTTGACGTTTAAAGCATGTTTATTCTCAGGTGATTATTAAGAGCTTCCGCTGTTGCATGGTAATTTATGGACAAGAGTTGGAGTCAGCATGCTTGTATAATATTGTTTAAAAACTGCATTCGAAGACTTAAATTGATGTGTAATATTATTGTAAACCATTATGTAATAATCGTATGAAAATGCTATATTTTAGATTATCATTATTTGATAATCGTAATATTTTTAAACCTTTATCGATAAAATAAAGGTTAGGGTTTGTTTTAAAATCGAATGCAGTATTTGAAAAACGTCTCATATAGAGGTCAAAACCTCGCAAAGAAATCAATTAATATGCAACGTTTATAAATCGATATGAACGGGACATTTCAGTTGGTATCTGAGTGTTGGTCTTAGAGAACAAGAAAATTTGCATTAGTGTGTCTTATCGAGTATGTAGGATGCATTAGTGAGTCTGGACTTCGACCGTATATTTTTCTTTAAAAACGATTGCTTAACATTTTTTGTTGAAAACTATATATATTTAACATGTAAATATTATGTGATATATTAATCTCTTAACGTGTTTGATAATGTGTGATAGATGTCTACCTCTAGTACAAATCCCATCGACTCACCTAATAATAATGAAGAGTCCAATATATTTTGGGAAGGTTCATAAATTCCCGAAGAGGAACCGGAAGAAGAGGAACTGGAAGAGAAGGAACCGGAAGAAGAGGAACTGGAAGAAGAGGTTCCGGAGGGGAAAATTTTATTAACCACTGAAAAACAGATAAATAAAAGAAAACCCTCAACTAATGGACCAAAATTAATAATGGTCAATGGTATTTCCGCCGAGAAAGCAAAATATTGGGAAGATTACCAATTTTCTGATGAATCGAATCCCGATGAGGATTCCGATGATGTTATAGAAATTACCTCGCCCCAATTTGAAAAAGCAAAAGAAAATAATAAGGGAAAGGGTATTAAATAGAGAAACTTGATTCCAATCCCGATGAACTATATATGTATCGTCAACACCCGTATTTCTTAAGTTGTAACAATAACCCGGGAACCTCTAAGCCATCAGGTTTTTCTAGACCATTTGTGAAAAGAACGGCTCGTATTAAGGCAGCACCATATATCCCTAGAAAGTTAGCAAAACGAAACAAGTCCGAAGAGGAAGAAACAAGTGAGTCGGAATAAAGAGTTGTAATCATGAGGTATAAAATATGTAATATAAGTGTGCTTGTACTATTATGTTATATGTGAAAATTGCTTGTATTATTTGATAATTATCTTTTACAAATCTAACCCTTGTCTATTTTTACAGTATAAAAACAAAATGGTTGTTAAGGATAGACAACCAAAAATTTTAGAAGACCTACCCGGGGACATGATTGATGAAATCTTGTCTAAAGTCGGTCAGAATTCGTAGGCACAGTTATTTACGGCAAAATTAGTTTGTAGAATATTTGATGAACGTTCCAGGCATGCCTTAGTTTATAAAAGGCTTTCATTTGAAAGATGGGGTATATCAAATTGGGGAGACCGTAAGTTAAGCTGTGTTTTCTTTAAAGCATTAAATACGGGGAACTCAAATGCAATTTTACGCTACGGGTTAAAAACCTATTTTGACTCAACATATCCCAACATAGGACTTCGAACTTTAGAAAGAGCTGCTAACATGCAACATAAAGAAGATTGTTATGCTTACGGGTTAGTGATGTTCGCTTCTCACCAAAGTGAGAAAAAGAACATCGGATTTCAACTTTTAAATAAAACCTTCTCACAAGTGACGGATTCAGTAGTTGGGGTAAGAAACAAGGTTTTTAGATTGTTACGGGGCTGTTGGGCATTACAAAACCCTCGTCCCTTTGACGACGTTACAACATGCTGTCTTGTCAACGGCCACAATGGTTATGTTCCACAAGACCAAGGATGGGAAGTAGTCTTAGTAAAACCAGAATGCATGACTTGTTTATGGACTTATGAATTACGTGTTTTTATTGCATTTGCTGAACGACTTGCGTATTAACTAGGATTGTTGTCACAACTGTTTTGTATCAAAGTTATTGTGTGCTATATTTCATGCTATATGTAAAATAGCGGTATTGTAAATTTGTAAAAATATTGTATAAAAGTTTGAACGCAAAATATTATTGTATTTAGTTTTTCATATAGAATCGTAGTAGTTGAAGTGTATAGTAGCTACTAAGTATGAACTTAACGGGTAGGTATTACCCTAATTAAAACTTATAAAACGCTAATATGAAGAAAAAAGCTTTTATAAAAGAGTTCATATTATGCTACGAAATACAATTGACTACTCTTAAATTCTATATGATTAACTCAATTCTTTTGGCTATTTTTGAAGGAAATGGCACCGACGACTCGTCAAAAGTTGAACATGAGTGAGGAAGACTTCTATGTTTTCCTTGCTGTGAACATAGCCGCAGTGCAGGCCGCAATGCAAAATAACAACAATAACTCTGGTTCTAGCAGTGGAACTAATTCCACAAGAAATCGGGTAGGATGCTCCTACAAAGAATTCACTGCCTGTAACTGTGACGACCCAGAAATTTCCGACTAAATTTAAACTTTAATCTTTATATTATTCCGACACGATAAGCAAAGTTTGTTAAGTTAAATCTCAAGAATTTTAAACTGTGTTCATACATTCATTATAACCTCGACCAAATTCTGACGATTCACGAACCGTTATATATAAATAGATATGTATATGTATATATATATATTATAACTTGAGAATATTAATAAAGTATTAAACGTATAATACTTTATACGAACGTATTTGTTTCAATATGATTTTCGGCGAAATTAAAAAAATATATATTAAATGATTGAATTATCAGAAACATTGAATTATGATTACAAGTCTCTGTTGAGAGGTCCACTATGATTTGAGAAAATCTATTCCTCTTAACGATATTCAGAATAATTTGTAAAGCTATTTATAAATAAAAACAAAAAGTGTCATTTACGAAAGTTAGACAAAAGTTAGTGGAGAATTGGTTTCCATAATATTCTATTAATCTATTTTCAAACGTACAAAGACGTTTTCAGTTTAAAAAGAACTTTATTATTAAAACGTATATAACTTTTATAAATATCTAGAATCACTTTTGACAATTCATTACTTAACCAGTATAATAAATATAACGATATTTATATTTTATTTCATTAAATATATATAACGATTAAAATTAATATTATATATATTTATACGCGTATTATACATACATAGTTTTTATACTTTTACTATACTTTAACTTTACCTTTACTTTACTTTAACTTTAATAATTCACTTTAATAATTTATACTTTAATAATTCACTTTAATAATTCATACTTTAATAATTCACTTTAATAATTCATACTTTAATAATTCACTTTAATAATTCATACTTTAATAATTCACTTTAATAATTCATACTTTAATAATTCATACTTTAATAATTCACTTTAATAATTCACTTTAATAATTCATACTTTAATAATTCACTTTAATAATTCATACTTTAATAATTCACTTTAATAATTCATACTTTAATAATTCATACTTTAATAATTCACTTTAATAATTCACTTTAATAATTCAAAAATCTATTATAAATAGAATTTAATAGGTTTCATTATTTCATAGAAACTTGAAAATATATTTCTCTAAACTCTCTCAATCGATTTATATATATATATATATATATATATATATATATATATATATATATATATATATATATATATATATATATTTGCTCTGTATTACTTGAAGATATTATTAGCATACATAAAATATTACGACGGAGTGGTGTCCGAGTGATTTCAAAATAGTTTTTTTGAATGAGTCAAAGCTAAGGAAATTATGGGTTATAGCTATGGAGGTGATGAGTATGGTTCATGGGTATGCTCGTGAGGTCAATCTAGTGTTTATCATCTCCGTTGCGTCTACGTACTTTCCTGCAATATTGAATCTAAATATTGATACGTTCGTGAATCCGAGGCCAACCTTGCACTTGTTAAATGACGTTATATGTATTTTTACTACGAAATACAGTATTGTGAGTTTCATTTGCTCCCTTTTTAATTGCTTTTGCAATATATATTTTTGGGCTGAGAATACATGCGCTGTTTTATAAATGTTTTACGAAATAGGCACAAGTACTAAAACTAATTCTATGTGGGTTTAAACCAGAAATATACCCTTAGCTTGGTAACATTAAACTACTTGTCTATGTACGGTAGGCGCGAATCCTAAAGATAGATCTATTGGGCCTGACAAACCTCATCCTGACTATGGGATGCTTTAGTACTTCGAGGTTATTTTAAACACACATGATCTAGTGTACTTCAGAGGGTAAAACATGAATGTTAAGGCTTGTTACCGGGTGCCTACAACTTATAGAATACTTTTATACACTTGCGAGTGTACATATATTTATAAACGGAAATCTTGTGGTCTATTAATATATTGAAATGATTGTTATGATAAACCTATGAACTCACCAACCTTTTGGTTGACACTTTAAAGCATGTTTATTCTCAGGTATTAAAGAAATCTTCCGCTGTGCATTAGCTCATTTTAAGGATATTACTTGGAGTCATTCATGGCATATTTTGAAAGACGTTGCATTCGAGTCATTGAGTTCATCAAGATTATTATTAAGCCAATTGTAGTTGGATGTATTATGAAATGGTGTGCATGCCGTCAACTTTCGTTGTAAAGAAAGTTTATCTTTTAAAAACGAATGCAATGTTTGTAAAATGTATCATATAGAGGTCAAATACCTCGCGATGTAATCAATTATTGTGAATCGTTTATAATGTATATGAACGGGTCCTTTCAGTTGGTATCAGAGCGGTGGTCTTAGCGAACCAGGTTTGCATTAGTGTGTCTAACTGATAGTCGTTAGGATGCATTAGTGAGCCTGGACTTCGACCGTGTCTGCATGTCAAAAGTTTTGCTTATCATTTTTGTCAAAAATTGCCTGCTTATCATTCTTAGTCTAGACATGTCTTACTGCATTGATTGCATGAATAGTGTATAGACAAAATTCATATCTTAGCGTATCTGCTAATCCATATCTTAGCTTATCTGTTACTGTAAACTTTGCCTGACATATCCCGTAAATTCCTCCGTAATCTACGAAATCTTTTGCGCTATATATATATAGATATTCTATGTAATTAGAATACCACCCAATAGCTGAAAAATCATTTCATATCGAAAAATCCTTTATTCAATCGAACGAAATGGAATTCGTCATTAGTTCAAGTCCCTCGAATTCCGATATGGAATCCCACTCAAGCTCCGAAAGCAGTGTGACCGGAATGGATCAACCAATTAGCCATCATCTATTCTGGATGAATTGGGGATAGGTTCGTAGCCTCTTCAATAATTGGAGACAAGAAGAAGGTGATCCCTTCCATCCACCACATTGCCCTCTTGGCGATGAACCTGAAGCACTTACCGGCGAACTGGTCCGAAACACCATTTTCTCTCTCATTTTCAGAGTTTCTCGTCATGATTATATACTACATCAAATTCTATATTTTATTTATCCGCTCGTCCGAACCGACAATCACCCCGGTGTAATAGAAGAAGTCAACGCGCTTCGCGCTCGAGTAGTGGCTTAAGAGAATATGGTGCAAGGGTTACAAACACCAACAAATAACGAAGTATTAATTCATAATTTCAATTTTATTGAATAAATACTCCGTAAAAGTTATGTAATTTCTAAAGTCTTTAGGGATTATTCAGTTCTAGTTTCAACCGTAAATCAAATGAGTTTAATTTAATATTAACTCATTAAATCTATGTTACATCTGAAGAAAATATGCACATATATATTTTCATAAAGACTGTAATAAAATTCTGTTGTACAAAATATTAATTGTGAATTTTTTTTAACGGGTAGGTAATACCCGAGAGATATATAAATTCACAATTAATATATTACATTTTTCGAAACTGATTCAGCAATCATCAACTATACTCCCTACTTTCACAACAATATCCATTCTTTCATATAAATCAAAACAATCATACTCATTCAAATTCAATTACATATTCTGATTTTGAAATCGCATAATTCAATTCAAAATATAACCAGTATCATCACTCTTAGATTCCTATATCTTTCAAAGCTATACTTTGACTTCAAAACTGTGTTAGAACATCATATGTATTAACGATTACAATATGTGCTCAAACCCTTCGAAATTCCTGAAGACACTTCAACTAAGGAACAATCGAGATGATGATCCAACCACATGTTACCCACAGTTATACACCTAAAAAACTCTCAAAACCCAAGTCATAGTTCGACACGTATCCGTGTTAGACCCTTTGACATTTACTAGCTAACATAACTTTTCAATTCCGTTTAAAAATAGTCAGTTTTGTCACAGCTCCAACAAGTCAACTTCGACTTCTCAATCAAAAAAAAGTCTTATTATAACCTCGATAGATACGTTGCCCTTTCGCCAACGTTACCGGGGAATCATTTACATTCACCACATTAGCAATAAACTTACCAACAACTTCACTGATCTTTGACTTTCCAAAAAAAAAAATCATTATAATTATCGAAACCCTATCATATACTCATTCGTACCTTATAACAAGAATTGCCATACCAATTATTGAGAATCAGCAATCAGTATTTTGAAACCTCGCAGCATGTCTACATCAACAATTACATATACACACAATGTCTACCTCCAAGACTTACATTCTTTGAATGAGAAATTTATGAAAAACACCCTAAACTGCGAACCAGTTTTCGAAATTTTGAAAAATGCTGATGAAGCAGCAAAAACTGTAAACGACCTTAACAGTAAAAAGTTGGATGATAAAGGATAGTATATTGGCAAAGCTCAGAAAAAGAGAAGATTTGGAACTGGAAAACGGATTGAGCAAAGTATGAAGGAGGCTGTGGACAAATCACAAAGGCTGAACCTGCCTTCAAAGAATCCAAATGATTCAGTACTTGCTGAAGTCATTAACGAATACCTTTCTCCTGACTCTAAACCCCTGCGGACAATATCCTTCATCATCCTCTGATATTAGACATTCTAAGATATCATCGTATCTTTCATTATAAATATCATCCATACTTCTGAAGATATTTTTATAATTATTCTTATCTGAAATCATTTACCTCTTCGCGCTATCTGTATTATATCATAAAAGAAACTATTTTAGTTTCTAAATTCTGAAACATTCGAGTTTAAAATAGGAATATTCTTGAAGAAGTGTTGGGAGCTGAAGCATGAGTTAGTATAATATAATGACACTTGATCAACGTGATTATATTACAGTAATTCATGCTGAGTTTCTAAATGGAACATGATGATTCACAGATCATAACGTCATCATGTGCTATGTTACATGACTCTTGTATTCTCTTTGATCTCTAAATATCAAGAAAATATTTCTTGATGATTCGGCCTTTTCCGAGGTATTCTGGTAATTTGACAAGTCAAGATCGTGTCATTACAATTTCCTTCCTAGAACATTAACAATGTTCATTCCGAAATTTATATCTGCGAATTCTGGACCATTACAAGCGGTGCTTAATCGCAAGAAGAAGAAACGAAAGGACAAAGCTCCGAACTAGAAATGGGAGTATAAATCATAGCAAATAGAAGAGAGCATTAACTGTGGATGACAATGATTATAGAAGAAGCAAGGACTTTGAAATATAAGGGAAGATATAAAACCCAACAACAACCCAGAAATCACAAACCGTATATATCAATGCATATAGCAATATAAAGACACAGGAGAACTAAAAACACTATAAAACCAAGTGTATAGTAGAAGTAAATAGATTCTTCCGGAGGCAGATGAAAAAGAAGAGCGACAGATATGAAAGTGAGGAGTATATCAAGAATCAGCACTGGGGGAAGCATATTGACAAATACTTTAAAATATAAGTTGAAAAGGTGTGAGTTGTAAGAAAACAAATGAGGTGGATTTATAGTGAAATATCCGACAGAGAAATCAAAAGGGATTATCGCATTAATTCGAAGAGGATCATAATTTCCTTAATAGCCGAATAATCAAATCTAATATAGATTACAAAGATTTTCTTTTCGGAGATCAATCGTGATGACGTCAAAAGATACGACGAATCACTATGATCTTATTTCATTCATTTACGATAACTTCACTCACACGCTTCGAGTAATCGAATTATTTTATCCATTCTTCTTGAACATGATAAAACTCTATAATCGTTATAATAACATTCTCATTGTTAGTCATGACGACCTCTATCAAATTTCGGGGACGAAATTTCTTTAACGGGTAGGTACTGTGACGACCCAGAAATTTCCGACCAAAGTTAAACTTTAATCTTTATATTATTCCGACACGATAAGCAAAGTTTGTTAAGTTAAATCTCAAGAATTTTAAACTGTGTTCATACATTCATTATAACCTCGACCAAATTCCGACGATTCACGAACCGTTATATATAAATAGATATGTATATGTATATATATTATAACTTGAGAATATTAATAAAGTATTAAACGTATAATACTTTATACGAACGTATTTGTTTCAATATGATTTTCGGCGAAATTAAAAAAATATATATTAAATGATTGAATTATCAGAAACATTGAATTATGATTACAAGTCTCTGTTGAGAGGTCCACTATGATTTGAGAAAATCTATTCCTCTTAACGATATTCAGAATAATTTGTAAAGCTATTTATAAATAAAAACAAAAAGTATCATTTACGAAAGTTAGACAAAAGTTAGTGGAGAATTGGTTTCCATAATATTCTATTAATCTATTTTCAAACGTACAAAGACGTTTTCAGTTTAAAAAGAACTTTATTATTAAAACGTATATAAGTTTTATAAATATCTAGAATCACTTTTGACAACTCATTACTTAACCAGTATAATAAATATAACGATATTTATATTTTATTTCATTAAATATATATAACAATTTAAATTAATATTATATATATTTATACGCGTATTATACATACATAGTTTTTATACTTTAACTTTACCTTTACTTTACTTTAACTTTAATAATTCACTTTAATAATTCATACTTTAATAATTCACTTTAATAATTCACTTTAATAATTCATACTTTAATAATTCACTTTAATAATTCATACTTTAATAATTCACTTTAATAATTCATACTTTAATAATTCACTTTAATAATTCATACTTTAATAATTCACTTTAATAATTCATACTTTAATAATTCATACTTTAATAATTCACTTTAATAATTCACTTTAATAATTCATACTTTAATAATTCACTTTAATAATTCATACTTTAATAATTCACTTTAATAATTCATACTTTAATAATTCACTTTAATAATTCATATTTTAATAATTCACTTTAATAATTCAAAAATCTATTATAAATAGAATTCAATAGGTTTCATTATTTCATAGAAACTTGAAAATATATTTCTCTAAAATCTCTCAATCGATTTATATATATATACATATATATATATATATATATATATATATATATATATATATATATATATATATATATATATATATATATATATATATATATATATATATATATATATATATATATATATATATATATATATATATTTGCTCTGTATTACTTCAAGATATTATTAGCATACATAAAATATTACGACGGAGTGGTGTCCGAGTGATTTCAAAATAGTTTTTTTGAATGAGTCAAAGCTAAGGAAATTATGGGTTATAGCTATGGAGGTGATGAGTATGGTTTATGGGTATGCTTGTGAGGTCAATCTAGTATTTATCATCTCCGTTGCGTCTACGTACTTTCCTGCAATATTGAATCTAAATATTGATACGTTCGTGAATCCGAGGCCAACCTTGCACTTGTTAAATGACGTTATATGTATTTTTACTACGAAATACAGTATTGTGAGTTTCATTTGATCCCTTTTTAATTGCTTTTGCAATATATATTTTTGGGCTAAGAATACATGCGCTGTTTTATAAATGTTTTACGAAATAGGCACAAGTACTAAAACTAATTCTATGTGGGTTTAAACCAGAAATATACCCTTAGCTTGGTAACATTAAACTACTTGTCTATGTACGGTAGGCGCGAATCCTAAAGATAGATCTATTGGGCCTGACAAACCTCATCCTGACTATGAGATGCTTTAGTACTTCGAGGTTATTTTAAACACACATGATCTAGTGTACTTCAGAGGGTAAAACATGAACGTTAAGGCTTGTTACCGGGTGCCTACAACTTATAGAATACTTTTATACACTTGCGAGTGTACATATATTTATAAACGGAAATCTTGTGGTCTATTAATATATTGAAATGATTGTTATGATAAACCTATGAACTCACCAACCTTTTGGTTGACACTTTAAAGCATGTTTATTCTCAGGTATTAAAGAAATCTTCCGCTGTGCATTAGCTCATTTTAAGGATATTACTTGGAGTCATTCATGGCATATTTTGAAAGACGTTGCATTCGAGTCATTGAGTTCATCAAGATTATTATTAAGCCAATTGTAGTTGGATGTATTATGAAATGGTGTGCATGCCGTCAACTTTCGTTGTAAAGAAAGTTTATCTTTTAAAAACGAATGCAATGTTTGTAAAATGTATCATATAGAGGTCAAATACCTCGCGATGTAATCAACTATTGTGAATCGTTTATAATGTATATGAACGGGTCCTTTCAGTAACCCTTTGGAATTTGATGGAATCGGGGGTCCAATCGGATTAAAACGGTGGACCGAAACGGTTGAATCGGTGTTTGCCATAAGTAAATGTACTGAATAAGAGAAAGTAAAGTACGCTACGCATACCTTCACATGTACTGCGTTAACATGGTGGAACACCTATCTCGAGCAGGTGGGACAAGATGTTGCTTATGCACTACCGTGGTCAGCATTCAAGCACTTGATGAACGAGCAGTATCGTCCCAGAAATGAGGTCAATAAGCTTAAGGTAGAACTTAGAGGATTACTAACGCAAGGTTTCGACATCACCACGTACGAATGACGATTCACAGAGTTGAGCCTATTTTGTCCAAGAGCGTTCGAAGATGAAGAGGAGAAGATTGACGCATTTGTAAAAGGGTTACCAGAAAGGATTCAAGAAGATATGAGTTCACACGAGCCCGCCTCCATACAAAACGCAAGTTGAATGGCTCACAAACTCATAAATCAGATTGAGGGAAGGATTAAAGAACAGGCGGCCGAATAGGCTAACACGAAACAAGTCAAGAGAAAGTGGGAGAAAAACAGTGACAAGAGATACCAATACAACAACAACAACAATCACAACTACAATCGCAACAACTATCCCAACAACCGCAACATCAATCGCAACAACAACAATCGCAATCCCAACAACAACTACAACATGCATCCCAACAACAATAACTTCACCAAACGTCCCAACAACAATAACTTCACCAAACGTCCCAACAACAATAACAACCACATCAATCCCAATAGCAATCTCAATAACAACAATGACAACAACAATCAGAAAATTCCATGCTATAGGTGTGAAGGATATCATCCGGGTAAAATTTGTGAAGTAGTATGTACCAAATGTAATAGGAAGGGTCATGCTGCAACGAAGTGTGAAGCATTCGGACCAGTGACTAAAAGAATAAATACTGCCCACATTATTTGTTTGGGATGCGGATAGAAGGGCCACTACAAAACTACGTGCCCAAACCAGGGAAATAATAATGGGCAAAGCCGTGGGAGAGTTTTTAACATTAATGCGGAAGAAGCGCAGGAAGACCCGGAGTTTGTTACGGGTACGTTTCTTATCAATGAAAAACCTGCTTATTTTTTATTTGATTCGGGTGCGGATAGAAGCTATATGAGTAGAGATTTTTGTGCTAAATTAAATGGTCCGTTGATGCCTATGAATAATAAATTTTTACTCGAATTAGCAAACGGTAAATTAATTTTGGCAGATAAAATATGTCGAAATCGAGAAATTAAACTGGTTAGTGAAACGTTTAAGATTGATTTGATACCAGTAGAGTTAGGGAGTTTTGATGTAATAATTGGCATAGACTGGTTGAAAAAGGAGAAAGCAGAGATCGTATGTTACAAAAATGCAATTCGCATTGTACGAGAAGAAGGAAAACCCTTAATGGTATACAGAGAAAAGAGCAACGTGAAGCTAAATCTTATTAGTAATTTGAAGACGCAAAAGCTAATAAGAAAAGGTTGATTGCTGTGCTAGCACATCTCGAGAAAGTAAAACCGAAGAAAAGAACATCAATGATGTTCCCGTTGCAAAAGAATTTCCCGATGTATTTCTGAAAGAATTACCGGGACTACCTCCACACCGATCTGTTGAATTTCAAATAGATCTTGTACCAGGAGCTGCACCAATAGCTCGTGCTCCATACAGAATCGCACCTAGCGAAATGAAGGAACTCCAAACTCAATTACAAGAACTTTTAGAGCGTGGTTTTATTCGACCAAGCACATCACCGTGGGGAGCTCCTGCTTTGTTTGTCAAGAAGAAAGATGGTACATTCAGGTTGTGTATCGACTACCGAGAGTTGAACAAACTTACCATCAAGAACCGTTACCCACTACCGAGAATCGATGGCTTATTTGATCAACTACAAGGCTCGTCGGTTTATTCAAAGATTGATTTACATTCCGGGTATCATCAAATGCGGGTGAAGGAGGATGATATTCCAAAGACTGCTTTCAGGACGCATTACGGTCATTACGAGTTTATGGTTATGCCGTTTGGATTGACTAACACACCAGATGTGTTCATGGACCTCATGAACCGTGTGTGTGTGCCATATCTCGATAAGTTTGTCATTGTTTTTATCGATGACATACTTATTTACTCAAAGAATGAGCAAGAGCACGAAGAACATTTAAGAAAAGTGCTAGAGTTGTTGAGAAAAGAAAAACTGTACGCTAAGTTTTCAAAGTGTGCATTTTGTTAAGAAGAAGTTCAATTCCTCGGTCACATAGTGAACAAAGAAGGTATTCAGGTGGATCCGGCAAAGATTGAAACTGTTGAAAAATGGGAAACCCCGAAAACTCCGAAACATATACGCCAATTTTTAGGACTAACTGGTTACTACAGAAGATTCATCCAAGATTTTTCCAAAATAGCAAAACCCTTGACTGCATTAACGCATAAAGAGAGGAAATTCGAATGGAAGGATGAGCAGGAGAAAGCGTTTCAATTGTTGAAGAAAAAGTTAACTACGGCACCTATATTGTCATTGCCTGACGGGAATGATGATTTTGTGATATATTGTGACGCCTCAAAGCAAGGTCTCGGTTGTGTATTAATACAAAGAATGAAGGTAATTGCTTATGCGTCTATACAATTGAAGATTCACGAGCAGAATTATACGACGCATGATTTGAAAATAGGTGCGGTTGTTTTTGCATTAAAGACTTGGAGGCACTATTTATATGGGGTCAAAAGTATTATATATACCGACCACAAAAGTCTTCAACACATATTTAATCAGAAACAACTGAACATGAGGCAGCGTAGATGGATTGAGTTATTGAATGATTACGATTTCGAGATTCGTTACCACCCGGGGAAGACGAATGTGGTAGCCGACGCTTTGAGTAGAAAGGACAGAGCACATATACGGGTAAAAGCTATGAATATAATTATTCGTACTAACCTTACTACTCAAATAAAGGAGGCGCAACAGGGAGTTGTAAAAGAAGGGAATTTGAAAAATGAAATACCCAAAGGGTCGGAGAAACACCTTAATATTCGAGAAGACGGAACTCGATATAGAGCTGAAAGAATTTGGGTACCAAGGTTTGGAGATGTGAGAGAAAAGGTACTTAAGGAAGCACATAAAACCAGATATTCAATACATCCCGGAGCGGGGAAGATCTACAAAGATCTCAAGAAACACTTTTGGTGGTCGGGTATGAAAGCCGATATTGCTAGATACGTAGGAGAATGTTTGACGTGTTCTAAGGTCAAAGCTGAATATCAGAAACCATCAGGTATACTTCAACAACCCGAAATCCCGGAATTATATATATATATATATATATATATATATATATATATATATATATATATATATATATATATATATATATATATATATATATATATATATATATATATATATAACATTACCATGGATTTCATTACTAAATTGCCAAGGACTGCAAGTGGTTATGATACTATTTGGGTAATAGTCGATCGTCTTACCAAATCAGCACATTTTCTGCCAATGAGAGAAGATGACAAAATGGAGAAGTTGGCGCGATTATATTTGAAAGAAGTTGTCTCCAGACATGGAATACCAATCCCTATTATCTCTGATAGGGACGACTGATTTGTTTCAAGGTTTTGGAAGACATTACAGCAAGCATTAGGAACTCGTCTAGACATGAATACTGCCTATCATCCACAAACCGATGGGCAAAGTGAGAGGACTATACAAACTCTTGAAGACATGCTACGTGCATGTGTTATTGACTTTGGAAATAGCTGGGATCGACACCTACCGTTAGCAGAATTTTCCTACAACAACAGTTACCATTCGAGTATTGAGATGGCGCCACTCTATGGTAGAAAGTGCAGGTCTCCGATTTGTTGGAGTGAAGTGGGGGATAGATAGATTACGGTTCCGGAGATAATTCAAGAAACTACCGAGAAGATCATTCAATTTCAACAACGGTTGAAAACCGCCCAAAGTCGACAAAAGAGTTACGCCGATATTAAAAGAAAAGACATAGCATTTGAAGTTGGAGAGATGGTCATGCTTAAGGTTTCACCTTGGAAAGGCGTTGTTCGATTTGGTAAATGGGGGAAACTAAATCCAAGGTACATTGGACCATTCAAGATTATTGATCGTGTCGGACCAGTAGCTTATCGACTTGAGTTACCTCAACAACTCGCGGCTGTACATAACACTTTCCATGTCTCGAAATTGAAGAAATGTTTTGCTAAAGAAGATCTCACTATTCCGCTAGACGAAATCCAAATCAATGAAAAACTTCAATTCATCGAAGAACCTGTCAAAATAATGGATCGTGAGGTTAAAAGGCTTAAGCAAAACCTGATACCAATTGTTAAGGTTCGATGGAATGCTCATAGAGGACCCGAGTTCATATGGGAATGTGAAGACCAGATAAAGAAGGACTACCCACACTTATTTCCAGAAGATGCGTCAACACCTTCAACCGCTTAAAATTTCAGGACGAAATTTATTTAACGGGTGGATACTGTAGTGACCCGAACTTTTCCATGATTATTTATTAAATGAAAACTATATTTGCATGATTAAATGTTTCCAACATGTTAAGCAATCAAACTTTTTAAGACTTGATTATTTGAAATGAGTTCATTTAGACAATTGACCACCCAAGTTGATCGGTGATTCACGAACGTTAAAACTTGTAAAAATGACATGATAATGATATATATGGACATATATATGGTTAACATGAGATTATGATAAGTAAGTATCTCACTAAGTATATTAACAATGTGTGATATACATAAAAAAAATGAGAATACTGAATTATGAAGCTCGAAACGATATACTAAAAAAACGATATACTAAATACATATGTATTGTATTAAGATATTAATATACAATATTTAAGATGATAAAATGATAATTAAGTATATGATTAAGTGTATTAACAATGAACTATACAAGTAAGATGAGACTACTAACTTAAGGATTTCGAAACAATATATATATGTAACGATTATCGTTGTAATCGTATTTTAACATATATATATATATATATATATATATATATATATATATATATATATATATATATATATATATATATATATATATATATATATATATATATATATATATATATATATATATATATGATGTTAAGATATATTCATACACCATGTTATCATGTTAACATAACAATTTAACATCTTATTTAAGTATTATAACAATGGATTAATTACATTTAACAAGATCGTTAACTTAAAGCTTTCAAAACAACACTTACATGTAACAACTAACGATGACTTAATGATTCAGTTAAAATGTATATACATGTAGTGTATTAATATGTATTAGTACACTTTTGAAAGACTTCAAAACACATATCAAAGTACTTCTACTTAGCAAAAATGCTCACAATTACATTCCCATTCATTTTCATCAACAATTCTACTCGTATGTACTCGTATTCGTACTCGTACAATACACAGCTTCTAGATGTATTTACTATTGGTATATACACCTTTAATCATTCATTCTTAGTAGCCATCTTAGAGTCAAAAATATGTGGAACCATTATTTAACAACTTGTATGACTAAAGAGCTAAAAACAAACTTAAGGATTTTGTTTTTCTTTATAACAAGTAATCCCGTTTTTATGATTTCACCCCATTTTTCCATTCTATTTTCTCATACTTACACTTCAAATTCTCTCTCAAAATACTCCTAACATCACACTTGATCATCTCCAAGCATTTTCACCATCTTGTAGCTTCAATTACAAGCTTTAATCATCATAAAAACAACCATTCAAGAACACTTCAAGAAATCTTTCAAACTTGCTAGCTTACTTCTAATCTTGCAAATCCATTTCAAGTGATTATTCAATCTCAAGAAATCTTTCTTATTTACAGTAAGATATCTTTCTAATTCAAGGTAATACTCATACTCAAACTTTGATTCAATTTCTATAACTATAACAATCTTATTTCGAGTGGAAATCTTACTTGAACTTGTTTTCGTGTCATGATTCTACTTCAAGAACTTTCAAGCCATCCAAGGATCCTTTGAAGCTACATCTATTTTTCTCTTTTCCAGTAGGTTTATTCACAAAACTTGAGGTAGTAATGATGTTCATAACATCATTCGATTCATACATATAAAGCTATTTTATTCGAAGATTTAAACTTGTAATCACTAGAACATAGTTTAGTTAATTCTAAACTTGTTCGCAAATAAAGTTAATCCTTCTTACTTGACTTTTAAAATCAACTAAACACATGTTCTATATCTATATGATATGCTAACATAATGATTTAAAATCTGGAAACACGAAAAACACCGTAAAATCGGACATACGCCGTCGTAGTAACACCACGGGCTGTTTTGGGTTAGTTAATTAAAAACTATGATAAACTTTGATTTAAAATTTGTTCTTCTGGGAAAATGATTTTTCTTATGAACATGAAACTATATCCAAAAATCATGGTTAAACTCAAAGTGGAAGTATATTTTTCAAAATGGTCATCAAGACGTCGTTCTTTCGACTAAAATGACTACCTCTTATAAATTGACTTGTAACCTGTATTTATGACTATAAACTTATACTTTTTCTGTTTAGATTCATAAAATTAAGTTCAATATAAAGCCATAGCAACTTGAATCACTCAAAACGGATTTAAAACGAAGAAGTTATGGGTAAAACAAAATTGGAAAATTTTACTTGTTGTAGCTACGAAAATTTTATAACAAATCCATATTAATCATATCCTAGCTAACTTGTATTGTATTATACATGTATTATGTAATCTTGGGATACCATAGACACGTATACAGTGTTTTGACATATAATATCGACCCATATATATATATATATATTTCGAAACAATCATAGACACTCTATATGCAGTAATGTTTGAGTTAGCTATACAGGGATTAGGTTGATTCCAAAATAATATATATACTTTGAGTTGTGATCTAGCCCGAGACTTGTATACACTGTGTCATGGATTGATTCAAGATAATATATATTGATTTATTTCAGTACATCTAACTGTGGACAACTAGTTGTAGGTTACTAACGAGGACTGCTAACTTAACAACTTAAATAATAAAAACGTAATAAAAAATGTTGTGAATATATTTATATCATACTTTGATATATATGTACATATTTGTTATAGGTTCGTGAATCGACCAGTGGCCAAGTCTTATTTCCAACGAAGGAAAAATCCGTGAAAGTGAGTTATAGTCCCACTTTTAAAATCTATTATTTTTGGGATGAGAATACATGCAGTTTTATAAATGTTTTACAAAATAGACACAAGTGATCAAAATTACATTCTATGTTGAATTATCGAACCGAATATGCCCCTTTTTAGCTTGGTAGCCTAAGAATTGGTGTTTATTATAATTGCCACCAATTGACGCGAATCCTAAAGATAGATCTATTTGGCCCAACAAGCCTCATCCGAGTTACGGATACTTTAGTACTTCGATTTATCATGTCCGATGAGAGTCCCGGAATGATGGAGATATTCTATATGCATCCAGTTAAGGTCGGTTACCAGGTGTTCGTCATATAAATGATTTTTATGCAGATTGCATGTTTTTTATGAGAAATGGAAATATGAAATCTCGTGGTCGATTTTTACGATTTGATAGATATATAGGTTAAACCTATAACTCACCAACATTTTTGTTGACGTTTAAAGCATGTTTATTCTCAGGTGATTATTAAGAGCTTCTGCTGTTGAATGCTAATTTATGGACAAGAGGTGGTGTCAGCATGCTTGTATAATATTGTTTAAAAACTGCATTCGAAGACTTAAATTGATGTGTAATATTATTGTAAACCATTATGTAATAATCGTGTGAAAACGCTATATTTTAGATTATCATTATTTGATAATCGTCGTAATATTTTTAAACCTTTATCGATAAAATAAAGGTTATGGTTTGTTTTAAAATCGAATGCAATCTTTAAAAAATGTCTCATATAGAGGTCAAAACCTCGCAACGAAATCAATTAATATGGAACGTTTATAAATCGATATAAACGGGACATTTCAACAATTGATCACCCAGTTTGTCCGACGATTCACGAACATTAAAACTTATAAAAATGACATGAGGATATATATATATATATATATATATATATATATATATATATAATATATATATATATATATATATATATATATATATATATAATATATATATATAACATGAAATTATGATAAGTAAAAGTATCTCATTAAGTATATTAACAATGAGTTATATACATAAAATGAGACTACTGAATTAAGAAACTCGAAACGATATATATATATATATATATATATATATATATATATATATATATATATATATATATATATATATATATAACTATTATCGTTATAATAATGTTTTAACTAAAATAAATACATATGTATTGTATTAAGATATTAATACACCATGTTTAACATGATAAAATGATAATTAAAAATATCATTAAGTGTATTAACAATGAACTATATATGTAAAACAAGACTACTAACTTAAAGATTTCGAAACGAGTTATATATGTAACGATTATCATTGTAATGACATTTTAATATATATATATATATATATATATATATATATATATATATTATATATATATATATATATATATATATATATATATATATATATATATCATATTAAGATATATTCTTACACCATGTTATCATGTTAATATAACAATTTAACATCTCATTAGATATAATAACAATGAGTTAATTACATTAAACGAGATCGTTAACGTATAGGCTTCGAAACAACACATACATGTAACGACTAACGATGAGTTAACGACATATATCAAAACACTCATACTTAACAAAAATGGTTACAATTACATTCTCATTCGTTTTCATCAACAATTCTACTCGTATTCATTCAAGTATTGTACTCGTATTATACGCAACTTTTAGATGTATTTACTATTGATCTATATACCAATAAAAATCTGCTCCTTAACAGCCCTAAATGATTAAGAGACATGTGGAACCAAACATTTGGTAACTAGCTTGAATTATTACACTAAAAATTAAACTACAACTTGCATATATTCCACCCTCATTCACGTTTTTGGGCACCATCACACACACTGTCATTTTGCAACTTTCTTTCATCCATTTGATCTCTATCTTGTTCTCTTATATTGTTCTAAGTGTTCTTAATCATCTTCATAAAAACCTACATCAATCTAGTTCATAAATCCATACATAAATCAACAAACAAAATAACTACTCAAGAACACTTCAAGAACACTTTCAAATTTGATAGATTACTTTCAAGCTTTCTAATCCATTCCAAGTAATCATCTAAGATCAAGAAACCTTTGTTATTTACAGTAGGTTATCTTTCTAATTCAAGGTAATATTCATATTCAAACTTTGATTCAATTTCTCTAACTATATCTATCTTAATTCAAGTAGTAATCTTACTTGAATTTGTTTTCGTGTCATGATTCTACTTCAAGAACTTTCAAGCCATCAAGGATCCTTTGAAGCTCAAGTTTATTTTTCATCATTTCAGTAGGTTTACCTACTATACTTGAGGTAGTAATTATATTCATAACATCAATCAATTCATATATATATATAACTATCTTATTCGAAGAATATAACTTGTAATCACTAGAACATAGTTTAGTTAATTCTAAACTTGTTCGCAAACAAAGTTAATCCTTCTAACTTAACTTTTAAAATCAACTAAACACATGTTTAATATCTATATGATATACTAACTTAATGATTTAAAACTAGGAAACACGAAGAACATCGTAAAAACGGACATACGACATCGTAGTAAAACCGGGGGCTGTTTTGGGTTGGATAATTAAAAAGTATGATTATCTTTGATTTGAAAGTTGTTCTTCTGGGAAAATTATATTTCATATGAACATGAAACTATATCCAAAAATCTTGGTTGAACTCAAAGTAGAAGTATATTTTTCAAAATGGTCATCAAGACGTCGTTCTTTCGACTGAAATGACTATCCCTTTCAAAAATGACTTGTAACCTGTAACTCCGACTATAAACCATCACTTTTATGTTTAGTTTCATAAATTTCAATTCGTTACAAAACCATAGCAATTTGATTCACTCAAACTGGATTTATAACGAAGAAATTATGGGTAAAACAAAATTTGATAGAATTACTAGTTTTAGCCACGGAAATTTTTATAACAAATCTATACTAACTATATCTTAGCTAACTTTCTTGTATTATACATGTCTTAATTGACCATAGACAGGTATACAATGTTTTGACATATCCTATTGACATCATCTATATATATTATTTTGAATAACCCATAAGACACTATATGCGGTAATGCTCGAGTTAGCATATAATGGGTCGAGGTTGATTCTAAAATAATATATATACCATGGGTTGTGATCGAGTCTGAGACATGTATACAATGGGTCTTGGATTCGAGATAATATATATAATATGGGTCTTGAAAATATTAAGACAATATACTATATCGATTTATTTATGTACTCTTAACTGTGGACTACTAATTGTGGACTACTAATGTTGGACTGCTAACTTAACAACTTAAATTGTCAACACATAATAAAAATGTTGTGAATATATTTAGATCATACTTTGATATGTATGTATATAATTGTTATAGGTTCGTGAATCGACCCGTGGCCAAGTCTTATTTCCGACGAATTGAAAATCTGTGAAAGTGAGTTATAGTCCCATTTTTACTACCTAATATTTTTGGGATGAGAATACATGCAGCTTTTTAAATGTTTTACAAAATAGACACAAGTACTTGAAACTACATTCTATGGTTGGATTATTAAACCGAATATTTCCCTTTCAAGCTTGGTAGCCTAAGAATTAGGGAAATGGCCCCTAATTGACGCGAATCCTAAAGATAGATCTATTGGGCCTAATAACCCCCATTTAGGTTATGGATGGCTTTAGTACTTCGAGATTTATATTATACAGATGAGAGGTTCTGTTTGGGGATATTCTATGCATTAAAGTTAATGTCAGTTACCAGGTGTTCGATTCATATGAATGATTTTTATGCAGATCGATATTTATGAACAATGAAATCTTGTGGTCTATTATTAAAATTTGATATATAGGTTAAACCTATAACTCACCAATATTTTTGTTGATGTTTTAAGCATGTTTATTCTCAGGTGATTATTAAGAGCTTCCGCTGTTGCATGCTAATTTAAGGACAAGATTTAGAGTCAGCATGCTTATAATATATTGTTTAAAAACTGCATTCGGGGACTTAAATTGTTGTGTAATATTATTGTAAACCATTATGTAATAGTCGTGTGTAAACGCTACATTTTAGATTATCATTATTTGATAATCTACGTTATGCTTTTTAAACCTTTATTGATAAAATAAAGGTTATGATTTGTTTTAAAACCGAATGCAGTCTTTGAAAAACGTCCCATATAGAGGTCAAACTTCACAATGAAATCAATTAATATGAAACGTTTATAATCGATATGAGCGGGACATTTCATACATGGTTCCCCATTCAATTGCAACTATCACACACGTGTAAAACGAGGCATACACGCTATCCCATCATTTTGGCCCAAATTAAATTTTGTTTCAGTGTTTTAAAACTTTACCATTACAAAGTAGATCTCATTATGTTTCCAACAGTAGTTTATTAATAAAAAACGGAGTTACGGTTTGAAAGTTATGGCCAAAACAAGATTCCCAAAAAGCTGACAGACTTCAACCGCACGGAAGCACCTTCAACCGTACGGATGCATCTGTATCTATGTAGTTGCATATGCAACCATACAGTTGCACCCAAAATGACTTGAATGCACCCCGTATCCATACGGATGCATCCTGCAACCGTATGGATGCTGTTCATCAGCAACAGGTCTTTGTTTTCGTCATTTTGAGCCCCAAATCTCGTTTTTGCACTGTTTTTACAAAAAAATCACTTAGGAAACATATAGAGATCATAAGTAAACGTTTTCTAACATCTATGGGTGTTCATAAAACCTCAAAATACCATTTTGATTCAAAAACCCATTTTTTATAAAACTTGAACAAAATCATCAAATTCAATTGGATTTGGACATGAAATCGTTTGTAAATACGTTGTTTAAGCTACTGAAATCACAAGGAATGATTTCACAACTTCAATTTAACACAAAAATGAGAATCAAGGATTAGGGTTTATGAAGTTATGGTACGTATGTGTGTGTGATGTTAATTTTCCCAAAAATGGAAATAAGAAAGAAATAGAAGCATATAAGGCTGGTAGGTTTCCTTCATGTGAGGGAAACTTACACTTTGTCATTCACGAGTATTTACCAGTTATCTAAAATACGAAACACCTCATTAAGTGGTCCAAATGAGGTCCAATTTAAATAAACAAAACTGTTATGTGACCCTTGTCACGAACTGGTCTCAACTATATAATTAAATAATTATAAACATGTAATTATTAAAATAACATATAATAACACGCAAGGGCAATTAGAACAATTACCACTAGGCCCAATGTGAGGTTGTTACAAATCTACCCCCCTTAAAGGAGATTCCATCCTCGAAATCTGGTCAAGGTCAAACAAACGAGGGTAACGAGTTCTCATCAACTCTTCTGTCTCCCATGTCAGGTTTGAAGCTAAGATGTGCTTCCACTCAATTAATACCATCAATATCTGCTTATACCATAACTTAATAATATTCCTGTCTACAATTCTTACAGGCTCTTCCACTAACTTCTTATTCATATAAACTTTCAAATCTTGCAGTGGTAGAATCTGACTATCATCGTCTACCTTGTACTTACGAAGATAACACACATTAAATGTGTTATGAATAATAGCTAACTCAGCAGGAAGATCTAATACTACTATCTGATCGTTCAACACCTGTTGTATTCTAAACGACCCAATGTACCTCGGAGCTAACTTGCCTCTTTTACCGTAACGAATGACACCTTTCCAGGGCGATACTTTCAAGTATACCTGCTCACCTACTGTGAAAATAACTAGCCGTCTATGCGGATTGGTGTACATCTTTTGTCTATCTCTTGCGGCTTTCAATTTCTCGCGTGTAATTGCCACTTTCCTCACAGTCAATTGTACAATCTCTTGACCCGCAAACTATTTCTCTCCAACTTCTAACCAACAAGTCTGCTGTAACGACCCGGAAATTTCCGACCAAATTTAAACTCTAATCTCTATATGGTTCCGACACGATAAGCAAAAACCCTAAAGTTGACCCGCACTTTTTCGATCGTTCTATACTTATAAGATTAATATTTACATAAATTAAACCTTACCAACTTGATAAGCAATCCAAATTGTTGAGACTTATGTTTTCGAAAAGAGTTTTACACAACGTTTGACCGTCTAGTTTGACCGATGATATCACGAACTATACAATATATGATAATTATACGTTTGTGTATATATACGTATATATACATATTTAACATGATCTAAGAATGTTTTAATATCTCATTTTGTATTAATAACAATAAGTTATAAGTATATTTTGAAACTACTAACTTAAGTTTTCAAAACGATAACCATACGTAACGTTATTTGACTTAAATACTTATGACCTATAATGTTTATACATATATCGTATAAGTAATGTATTTAATCACTTTTAAAGACTTAAATACATAAAACAATATAAGTATATTTACAAAAGATAGCTATATTTGAATCCTCGTTCCGTTTTCTCAAAGATTTCTATACGTATACCTAGGGTATATGTACCCGTATCATACGCAGCTTCTAGATGTATTTACTATTCGTATATACCAATAAAAATCTGCTCCTTAGCAGCCTTAAATGATTAAGAAACATGTGGAACCAACCATTTGTCAAGTAGCATGAATTATTTAGCAAGAAAACAAAGTTAGGTATCTTTTTTTTCCTTTATAACCTAAAAACGTTTTTATACATGCACACCATTTCTTCACCCCATTTTCTCATACTTACACTTCAATTTCTCTCTCAAAATACTCTTAACTTCATACTTGATCATCTCCAAGCATTTTCCCCATCATTTAGCTTCAAAAACAACACTTAAACCTCATAAGAAAACCTTACAAAAACACTTCAAGAAATCCTTCCAAGAACACAAACTTACTTCCAATCTTTCATTCAATTCCATCACCCTTTTGGTTCTAGCTTTTTACTCCTCTTTTACAGCAACCTTGTCCAAGGAACTTGAGGTAGTAACTATGTTCATAACTTTATTCGATTCATATATATATAGCTATCATATTTTGTGGTATACAATTTTAACAACAAGAACATAGTTTGAAAGTTTTCAAACTTGTTTGCAAACTAAATAGATCCTTCTAACTTAACTTTTAAAATACTTCAAGACCTGTAATATAACTTAAATATATGCTAATTTAATAAGGTATAACTTGGTTTTTCAAAGAATACCTTAAAAACTGTTTTTACGACGTCGGAGTGCAACCGGGGACTGTTTTGGGTTGGATAATTAAAAACCATTTTAAACTTTGAATTGGAGGTTTATTTTCTGGAAAAATGATTTTTACTATGAATATGATAACACATAAAAATTTCATGATTTAATTCAAAGTATAAGTATCTTTAGAAAAATAATCATTTAAGGTTGTTTACATAAAGGGAAATGTTTAACTTCATAAGTTTCACTAAAGTTTCACCTATGCCGTGTGATTTTGAATACAAACTAAGGTATTTACAGTTCATAGTCTTAAATAGGGACTCGATCCAAGGAGATGGCAAGTTGAATCAACGAAAACGGAGTTGTAACGAAGAAACTATGACCGAAACAAAATCGGATATCCAAGACTAGTTTAGCCACGAAAATAATTGGGAAAAATTAAATAAATTACATCTTTCTAAGATAACATGATATTTTATATATATGTACTTATAATTCAATTTTATATGGTTCAGGATCACCCGTAAACAATACGAGAAGATTAATCATAAGATCCCATGATTGTACGCAACACGTCATTTGACAACACCGGTACTTTATGTACGCAACACGTCATTTGACAACACTGGTACCGTGGGTCAAGATTAATCTCGACCAATACATATACGATGGGGTTTTATTTATTTCGTTGGGGGTTTATTAAACACCTAAAAATGAACCATTAAAATTGAATTACTAACAACAAACTGCTAACTACGGACTAAGGAATTATTAAAAGTATTAAAAGTATAACAAGTATATATATGTGACGTTTGTTTAAAAAGAAAAGGTATTGATATATTATATATGGATAGGTTTGTGATATCAACCGGAGACCAAGTCAAAATATATATATCTTCAAGACGAATGTGAGTATATAGTCCCACTTTTAAACTCTAAATATTTCGGGATGAGAATACATGTATTTTATGTTTTACGATATGGACACAAGTAACTGAAAAATATATTCTACGTTGAGTTGTACCACTGGCATACTTCCCTGTAGCTTGGTAACTAATATTTACAGCGGTATTGTAAACGCGAATCCTGTTGATAGATCTATCGGGCCTGACAACCCCAACCGGACTGGACGACCAGTATTCAACGGTTGCACAGTACTTCGTTTCGTGACTACACTTGGTACAGTGTAGTAAGATTTCATATTAAAGGGAATATGCGACGTGATTAATTGTTAAGTATGGTTACCAAGTGCTCAACCACTTAGAATATTTTTATTAAAATGTTTATATATGAAATCTTGTGGTCTATATTTATATCGCTGTCGACATTAAACCTATATCTCACCAACTTTATGTTGACATTTTAAAGCATGTTATTCTCAAGTATGAATTAAGTCTTCCGCTGTGCATTATCTCGTACTAAGGATACTACTTGAGGCCATTAAGGACTTATATCATAAGGCGTTGCATTCGAGTCATTGAAGTTCATAGAGACTATTATTAAGTAAATGGCGGTTTAGGTCATTTGAATATTATGAAATGTCAGGCGAATATGTCAATTATGGATGTAACTATAGATTGCCCTTTAAGAATAAATGCAACGTTTGTAAGATGTATCATATAGAGGGCAAGTACCTTGCAATGTTATCAACTATTGTAATTCGTTTGTAATCAATATGGACAACGTCCGGATGATTAGTTTCGGATCTTTTCAGTTGGTATCAGAGCGTTGGTCTTAGCGAACCAGGCCTTGCATTAGTGTGTCTAACTAGTAGTTGTTAGGATACATTAAGTGAGTCTGGACTTTGACCGTGTCTGCCTGTCAAAAGTTTTGCTTATCAATCCTAGTCGGAAATCATCTGCTTATCATCCTTAGGGAACTGCCTGCTTATCATTCTTAAGTCTAGACACGTCTTACTGCATTTAGTGCATCGATAGTGTATAGACAAAATTCATATCCTAGCGTATCTGTTACTATAGACATTGCCTGACGTATTTCAAAGATTCTCCGTAATTCATGGGATTTTGATATTATATATACATATGTAAATTATGTATTGAAGAGTACCAAACCCAACTCCTATAATCTATTCCAAACCAAAAATTCATTTCTCCGACCATACAAGATGGATTCTTCATCCAGCTCAAATTCCTCCGACTTCGATAGCTTCGCCGATATGGATTTCCATTCGAGCTCCGAGAACAGCGTTACCGGAATGGATCAACCAATTTCCCATCATCTATTCTGGATGAATTGGGGATGGGTTTGTAATATACTAAATTTCTGGAGGCAAGAAGAAGGTGATCCATTCCATCCACCAAATTGTCCTCTTAACGATGAACCTGAAGCACTTACCGGCAAACCTATTCGAAACACCATTTTCTCGCTCATTTCTAGAGTATCTCGTCATGATTACATACTATCCCATATTTCAAATCTTGTTCATTCGCTCGTTCCAACCGTCAATCATCCCGGTATAATAGAAGAAGTCAACGAACTCCGTGCTCGGGTAGCGGTTTTGGAGAATATGGTGCGAAGGTTACAAACACCAACAGCAGCACCAGCAGCATAATCCGTACTACCATCGTCAACGCCGACAGTACCTTTATCACCCCAATCACAACCGCGCCTTAAATCTCAACATCACAATCTGTATCTCGAATATCAACATCACACGACTCAATATCTGTACTTCGAGTATGATCTTCGTTCTATATATCGTTCTACATCGATTATCTTCGCTTTACGTATCGTATGACGATTATGTAATTTCTAAAGTCTTAGAGATTATGTAATCTAGAATTAACGATAAATCAAATGAGTTTAATATCTTATTGACTCATTAAATCTATGATTATCTCTGAAGAAAATATATATACAAGTATATTTTCATAAAGATAGTAATTAAAAATTCCTTCGTACAAACTATTAATGATGAAAATATTTTAACGGGTGGGTAGTACCCGAGGAATATTTAGAATTCACATTAATAAGTTATATTGTACATTCTTGAATCTGATTCAACGGTTATCTATTATCTTACTTACAACCACCGATATTCGTATCCGCTCACCCCAGAATAACCATTTTCAATCAAATTTCATATTCGGATTTTGACCTACCAGAATCCAACAAGTGGCATAAAGAAGAAAACATTGGACAAAATAAAAAATTGTTAGAAACACACGATTTAACTAATTAAAAATCTATTAAGGATTCCACGCTAACTGTTCCGGCTAACTCTGGACAATTAAAATGAATTAAAATGTTGATTGTAACATATGAAACTAAACAATTCTTCAAGCTTGCCACTTGATTTTATCTTAAACCTCATTCGTAACTTGACGATTACAATTCGCATTCAAATCCTTTCATGATTCCTGAAAACACCTCGACCGAGAAGTTGAACCCGCCGCACCTCGCCTACGGAATGAAGATTTATACATACAGTTATACACCTGAAGAACTCTCGAACCCAAATTCATAATTTAACACATAACGTATTGAATCCTTTGCCATTTATTAGCAAGAACAACCCTACAATTCCTTTTCAAGAAGCTAATTTTGTCACAGCTCCACTTCGACTTTTCAGTGAGATTATTTCTATTATAATCATGATATTTATACCTTGTCCTTTCGCCGTCATTACTGGAAAACCTTTTATATCCCTCGACAACATCAACAGGTGCACCAGCAGATCGTTATCCTTTTGGCGAAATCAACAATCAGTATTTTGAAAATCTCGCGGAACTTCTTCCATCATATCTATAATGTCTATCCCTAAGAATTTCATAATCTGAACGTGAAGTTTCTGAAAAACACCCGGGACTATGAAATAGTTCTTGAAATGCTAACGAAGCAGCAAAAACTGTAAACGACTTTAACGGTCAAAAGTTTGATGACAAAGAATAGTAAGGTGGTAAAGCTGAGAAAAAAAAAAAGTTTGGAACTAGAAAACGGATGAAGCAAAGTATGAAAGAGGCTGTGGATAAATCACAGGGACTGAACCTGCTCTCAAAGAATACAAACGATTCCGTACCTGCTGAAACCGTCAGTAAGAACCCTACTCTTTATTCAAAACCTTGCCCGGATGATATTTTTCATCATCATCTTATCTTAGATATTATAAGATATCTTCATATCATTCGTTATACATATTTTTCATATTTCTGGAGATACTTTTACAACTATTCCTATCTGCGATCATTTATCTCTCCGTAACATCTGCGTTACAATATAAAAGAAACTGTGTTAATTTCTAAATTCTGAAACCTCCGAGATTAAAATATAAATGATTTGAAGTAGTGTTGGGAACTGATGCATGAATTAGTATAATATAATGAAACTTGATCAACTTCATTATATTACAGTAAGTCATGTTAAGTTTCTAATGGAATGTGATGATTCACAGTACCGTCATCATGTGCCATGTTACACGGCTCTTACATTCTATCAAGTCTCCAAACATATTAGAACGTATCACCTTGATAGTTCTATTTTTCCGGAATATTCGAGTAATTTAACGAATCAAGATCGTGCCATTACAATTTCATTCTAAAACCAATAGCTAGGTTCATTCCAAATTTCCTACCTACGAATTTCGGACCATTGTTCACTTGGCTCGAGGACGGGAAGAAGAAACGAAGGGACAAAACCTCAGAATAGAAATAGGAACATAAACCACAGCAAATAAGAGAGAGCATTAACTGTGGATGACAATGATTTTAAGGGACGGGAGTAGGAACATCGAAATATAAGGGAAGGTATAAAACCTAACAACAACCCCGAAACTACAAACCGTGCATATCAATACGTATTGCAACGTAAAGGCACGGGAGAATTAAAAACATTATAATTCCAAGGAAAGGATAAAAGAGAATAGATTCTTCTGGTGATAGATGAAAAAGAAGAATGAAAGATATGAAAGTTAGAAATATAACAAGGATTAGAATGGGATGGAGCATATTAGCGAATGTCTTAAAGTAGGAACTAAAGAGAAAGAATAGAAGATGTGGGAAGAAAGAAAGGGAAGGAGGTAAATTTATAGTGAAATATTCGACAAAGAAATCAAAACAGATTGCCGCGTTAAATCAAAGAAGATCCTGATCGCCGCAAAACTAAATCTTATTACAAAAGATTTTCTTTAAAACCCTTAAATCCCGGAAATCGATCATAATCACGTCATCGGTTACAACAATTCTATATTTACTCATTTCACTCTTTTGTGATAGCTTCGCTCGTGCGTCTCACATAACCGAATCGTTTTATCTAAATCTTTCAATAATGATAAAATTTCATTATTACCTCATATTCGTCATGAAAACATTCCTATTGTTATTTATGACAACCTCTACCAAATTTCGAGGACGAAATTTCTTTAACGGGTGGGTACTGTAACGACCCGGAAATTTCCGACCAAATTTAAACTCTAATCTCTATATGGTTCCGACACGATAAGCAAAAACCCTAAAGTTGACCCGCACTTTTTTGATCGTTCTATACTTATAAGATTAATATTTACATAAATTAAACCTTACCAACTTGATAAGCAATCCAAATTGTTGAGACTTATGTTTTCGAAAAGAGTTTTACACAACGTTTGACCGTCTAGTTTGACCGATGATATCACGAACTATACAATATATGATAATTATACGTTTGTGTATATATACGTATATATACATATTTAACATGATCTAAGAATGTTTTAATATCTCATTTTGTATTAATAACAATAAGTTATAAGTATATTTTGAAACTACTAACTTAAGTTTTCAAAACGATAACCATACGTAACGTTATTTGACTTAAATACTTATGACCTATAATGTTTATACATATATCGTATAAGTAATGTATTTAATCACTTTTAAAGACTTAAATACATAAAACAATATAAGTATATTTACAAAAGATAGCTATATTTGAATCCTCGTTCCGTTTTCTCAAAGATTTCTATACGTATACCTAGGGTATATGTACCCGTATCATACGCAGCTTCTAGATGTATTTACTATTGGTATATACCAATAAAAATCTGCTCCTTAGCAGCCTTAAATGATTAAGAAACATGTGGAACCAACCATTTGTCAAGTAGCATGAATTATTTAGCAAGAAAACAAAGTTAGGTATCTTTTTTTTCCTTTATAACCTAAAAACGTTTTTATACATGCACACCATTTCTTCACCCCATTTTCTCATACTTACACTTCCATTTCTCTCTCAAAATACTCTTAACTTCATACTTGATCATCTCCAAGCATTTTCCCCATCATTTAGCTTCAAAAACAACACTTAAACCTCATAAGAAAACCTTACAAAAACACTTCAAGAAATCCTTCCAAGAACACAAACTTACTTCCAATCTTTCATTCAATTCCATCACCCTTTTGGTTCTAGCTTTTTACTCCTCTTTTACAGCAACCTTGTCCAAGGAACTTGAGGTAGTAACTATGTTCATAACTTTATTCGATTCATATATATATAGCTATCATATTTTGTGGTATACAATTTTAACAACAAGAACATAGTTTGAAAGTTTTCAAACTTGTTTGCAAACTAAATAGATCCTTCTAACTTAACTTTTAAAATACTTCAAGACCTGTAATATAACTTAAATATATGCTAATTTAATAAGGTATAACTTGGTTTTTCAAAGAATACCTTAAAAACTGTTTTTACGACGTCGGAGTGCAACCGGGGGCTGTTTTGGGTTGGATAATTAAAAACCATTTTAAACTTTGAATTGGAGGTTTATTTTCTGGAAAAATGATTTTTACTATGAATATGATAACACATCAAAATTTCATGATTTAATTCAAAGTATAAGTATCTTTAGAAAAATAATCATTTAAGGTTGTTTACATAAAGGGAAATGTTTAACTTCATAAGTTTCACTAAAGTTTCACCTATGCCGTGTGATTTTGAATACAAACTAAGGTATTTACAGTTCATAGTCTTAAATAGGGACTCGATCCAAGGAGATGGCAAGTTGAATCAACGAAAACGGAGTTGTAACGAAGAAACTATGACCGAAACAAAATCGGATATCCAAGACTAGTTTAGCCACGAAAATAATTGGGAAAAATTAAATAAATTACATCTTTCTAAGATAACATGATATTTTATATATATGTACTTATAATTCAATTTTATATGGTTCAGGATCACCCGTAAACAATACGAGAAGATTAATCATAAGATCCCATGATTGTACGCAACACGTCATTTGACAACACCGGTACTTTATGTACGCAACACGTCATTTGACAACACCGGTACCGTGGGTCAAGATTAATCTCGACCAATACATATACGATGGGGTTTTATTTATTTCGTTGGGGGTTTATTAAACACCTAAAAATGAACCATTAAAATTGAATTACTAACAACAAACTGCTAACTACGGACTAAGGAATTATTAAAAGTATTAAAAGTATAACAAGTATATATATGTGATGTTTGTTTAAAAAGAAAAGGTATTGATATATTATATATGGATAGGTTTGTGATATCAACCGGAGACCAAGTCAAAATATATATATCTTCAAGACGAATGTGAGTATATAGTCCCACTTTTAAACTCTAAATATTTCGGAATGAGAATACATGTATTTTATGTTTTACGATATGGACACAAGTAACTGAAAAATATATTCTACGTTGAGTTGTACCACTGGCATACTTCCCTGTAGCTTGGTAACTAATATTTACAGCGGTATTGTAAACGCGAATCCTGTTGATAGATCTATCGGGCCTGACAACCCCAACCGGACTGGACGACCAGTATTCAACGGTTGCACAGTACTTCGTTTCGTGACTACACTTGGTACAGTGTAGTAAGATTTCATATTAAAGGGAATATGCGACGTGATTAATTGTTAAGTATGGTTACCAAGTGCTCAACCACTTAGAATATTTTTATTAAAATGTTTATATATGAAATCTTGTGGTCTATATTTATATCGCTGTCGACATTAAACCTATATCTCACCAACTTTATGTTGACATTTTAAAGCATGTTATTCTCAGGTATGAATTAAGTCTTCCGCTGTGCATTATCTCGTACTAAGGATACTACTTGAGGCCATTAAGGACTTATATCATAAGGCGTTGCATTCGAGTCATTGAAGTTCATAGAGACTATTATTAAGTAAATGGCGGTTTAGGTCATTTGAATATTATGAAATGTCAGGCGAATATGTCAATTATGGATGTAACTATAGATTGCCCTTTAAGAATAAATGCAACGTTTGTAAGATGTATCATATAGAGGGCAAGTACCTTGCAATGTTATCAACTATTGTAATTCGTTTGTAATCAATATGGACAACGTCCGGATGATTAGTTTCGGATCCTTTCATCTGCATTCTACATCAACGACCATACAACATTTCATTAGGCTACATGTCAATACTAGAGTGATACGAGTTGTTGTAAGCGAATTCAATCAAAGGTAGATGAAAATCCCACGATCCTCCATACTCTAATACCCAAGCTATTAACATATCCTCTTATGTCTGAAATGTACGTTCAGTTTGACCGTCTGTTTCAGGATGATACGCTGTGCTGAGATTCACTCGAGTACCCAAATTCTCTTGTAAACTCTACTAAACATTAGACATGAACCTCGAATCTCTGTCTGAAATAATAGATAATTGTATTCCATGTCGAACTAGAATCTCATTCACATATAGTTGCCCCAACTTTTTGAGCGAAGCTGTCTCACTTGTAGCCAGAAAATACACCCTTTTAGTCAATCTGTCAACTATCACCCAGATCATATCATGACCATTCTGGGTTCAGGGTAACTTTGTTACGAAATCCATCGTTATGTGCTCCCACTTCCACTAAGGAATCTCGAGTTGACGTATTGACCCGTAAGGTTTCTGATGTTCAGCTTTTACTTGAGCGCATATATGACACTATTCCACGTAATGTGCGATATCTTTCTTCATTGTTGGCCACCAATATAAAGGTTTCAGATCATGATACATCTTCGTACTTCTAGGATGGATAGAAAATCTCGATTTGTGTGCTTCATTCAAGATTAAATCCCACAATCATCTGAGCAAAGGAACCCAAAATATTGTTACTTAAAGTCTTTAATCCACGAGAATTATCCGTTAAATCCTCTTTTCTCTTTACTAATATCTTCGATTTCAAATGTTCCTCCTTCAAGGCTTCTAATTGGTCTATCTTTATTCGATCATTCAAATCTGACACAATTTCAATTCGCATGAATTTTACATTATCAGTGGATTTCTTTCGACTCAAAGCATCTGCAACAGAATCTGTCTTTCCTGGATGATAACGAATCTCACAATCATAATCTTTAATTAACTCTTGCCATCGTCTCTGATGCATGTTTAACTCTTTCTGCGAAAAGGTATGCTGAAGGCTTTTGTGGTCGGTACAAATCACACAGTGAGTGTTGTAAAGATAATGTCTCCATAACTTCAACGCAAATACAACCACAACCAACTCTAGATAATGTGTGGGATAATTCCTCTCATGAGTTTTCAGCTTTCTTGAGGCATATGCAATAACTTTCTCTCACTGCATTAACACACAACCCAATCCAGTTAATGATGCATCACAATACACAACAAAATCTTCTGTACCTTCAGGTAATGCAAAAACTAGAGGTTGACACAATAAGCGTTTCAATGTCTGGAAGGCATTTTCTTGTTCATCGATATATTGAAAAGTTACATCTTTCCTGGTCAACTTGGTCAATGGACCCTCGATCTTTGAGAAATCTTTAATAAACCTTCGGTAATAACCGGCTAAACCCAGAAAACTCTTAATCTCTGTCGGAGTCTTTGGTGAATTCCAATTCATTACCGCTTCTATTTTAGACGGATCCACTTTGATACCCTCTTGGAAGATAACGTGACCTAAAAACTGTACTTCTCTTAACCAGAACTCGCATTTAGAAAATTTGGCGTACAACTTTTCCCATTTCAGTAGTTCAAACACTTGTCTCAGATGTGTAGCGTGCTCAGCTTCTGTTTTTGAATAAATCAAAATATCATCCATAAATACTATCACGAATTCGTCGAGAAACTGTCGGCACATACAATTTATTAAATCCATGAATATTGCTGGCGCATTTGTCAACCCGAACGGTATAACTAAAAACTCGTAGTGACCGTATCTTGTACAAAAATCTGTCTTTGGAATATCTTCCTCGGCAACCCGAACCTGGTGATAACCTGATTGTAGATCAATTTTAGAGAAGTACGATGCCCCCTGTAGCTGATCAAACAGATCATCAATTCTCGGTAACGGGTACTTTATCTTCACCGTTCTTTTATTTAGTTCTTGGTAATCAATGCACATACAGAGAGTCCCGTTTTTCTTCTTTACGAACAACACTGGAGCAATCTATGGTGAAGAACTTGGCCGAATAAACCCACGATCTAGCAATTCCTGAATTTGCAACATCGTATCACGAATCTCGGACGGTGTTAATCGATACGGAGCTTTTTCCACTGGTGTAGAACCCGAAAATAATTCAATCTTTTTACTCTACCTCTCTTACTGGCGGTAAGCTCGGTAATTCATCAGGAAACACTTCTAGGAATTCGGACACTATCGAGATATCAGACACAAATTCTTTTCTTTCTTTGCATCGATCACATATGCGAGAAACGAATCACATCATTTGGCTAATGATTTTTTTAGCTTTCGTCATCGAAATTAATGAACAATTAAACCCGCCCCGTTCACCTTGGGCTACAGCGTGTGTCCCATCGGTCAAAGGAAAAGAAATTATTTTCTTATGACATTTTATACTTGCTTTATGGCGACTTAACCAATCCATACCTAATACGATATCAAAGCTCGGTATATGCATAACAAGACTGGAACCATTCTACCATCACCCACTTCTATTATTAAAGGTTCAGATAATACATTCATAGGCAATTTCAACTTATCACATAATGTAACAGACATAAAAGAACGATTTGCTCCACAATCAAACAACACACGAGTCAGCGAAGAATTTATCAGAAACATATCGGTAATCGCATCGTCAGTTTCAGTTGCTGTATCAACTAACATTTGAAAGGCTCTTGCTTCAGGTGATGGAGGATTCTTTTGCTTCTGTCCCGCTGAAAAAGCAGAGAATCCTCCGACTGACATTGTTCTTTCTCCGGCCCCTACACCGGAGCTCGCTCGCCTTGCAAAAGGACAATCAGGTGATCGATGACCAGGTTTTTTGCAATTCCAACAAACATTCTCTCAAAATGAACAAACTTGAACATCATGACCCATCGCTCCACACCTTATACACCTTTTTGTCAACTCTGAAGAGGGACCAGCGTGTGTTGACCTACACACATTGCACCACGTTTTCTGACTCGGGTTACTACCACTACTTTGAGTAAACCTACCTTTTTGTTGGTTACCATGAGACCTCCTAGACTTATTGCTCATTTGACTCGTCTGGCTTGTCGCTTGTTTTGGTTGTGACATCTGCTCTCTCTGTTTACTCTTGGTGGCTTTGACGTCTCCGTCCACCATTCTTGCCATAGCAAACGCTTGAGGCAAATTTGTTGCTAATCTCACCATCGATTGGTATTCAGGCAATATCATTTCAACAAACTGATTAATTCTAGATTGTTCGTCGGGAAGCCATTATTGTACAAAGCGGAGTTTATCTGTGTACTTTTCGATCACTTCATCAATTGACATCTGCTCAGTCATTCTTAATTATGAACTCCCGCTTCATCTTATAGATTTTGTAAGCAGTACAATATTGCTCGCACACCTTTGCTGAAAATTGTTCCCACGTGACTTGACTCAACTATTCTTTAGACAACTGGGTGGTCAGAGAATCCCACCAGCCCATTGCTTTCTTTTTCAGAAGTCGGCTTGCATAAGTAACATGCAAATCAGGTTCGCATTGACAAGCATCCAATGCTCAATCTACTTCACGCAACCAATCAAAGGTGTCTGTCGGGTTTGTGCTTCCAAAATACTCTAGGTTTACAATCAAGAAATTGTTTGAAAGTGCATTTCTTTCGAGTTTCAGCAACAGGTTGTGGAAACATTTGTACTGGGTACATGTACGTGAACTGATTAGGGTATTGATATCTAGATTGGAGAGGAATCTGGTTATCTTATGGTGTTTAGAATTGAGGAGATAATGGAAACTAGTACTGTTGTTGTTGTTTCTGCTGAGATGAACTCCCAGTGGGTACATGCCCACATTGAGGGAATGAAAACCAGGAGGTGGCGGTTCAACATTTGCCCTAAGGTACGTACAGGAAGAGTATTTTCTAGTTCTGCAATCTTTTCCTATCACGACCCTATTTTTTCTGTTATCTTTTTCCGTTTAGATTTAACGTCTGTTATTTTTTATTCGTTTTCTATGACTTATATTATTATTTTAATAATAATATATTCCTTATGATGTGTTGTGTGAATATATGTGTTCATTTTTAAAAATTGTACGTTTCTACGTGTCGTGGATTTCTATCCGGCGAATCATTTCGGTTTTCAAACCAACGATTAGACTTTTGAGATTTTTGAATCCCAAATATTTTAATTATGATAATTTTATATCATATGAGTATATAAAGTATTTCTATATTTTATTTTTCGCGTGTGCGTGTTCTTTCCGAATATTTAAACGTGTAACGGTGTTTTCGCATTTCGGGCTTCGTTCGGGCATTCGGGCCACAAGACTTCTTTCATTTATCTACTTGGCCCACAAAGGGGGCCCACCCCACACCAAATTCAGCCGAACACCCCAAGGGGAGGGGGTGTTTAGCTCACTTGCTCCTCATTTTGCTAATTACCATTTCATTTACACATTTCATCAAAACCCTTATTTTCTCTCAAGACTTTTTCACTCCCTCTTTTTTTTTACCGTCAAAACCAACTCCCACAATCATCATCATCTTCATCAAATCATTTTTTGTTTCAAAGGGCTTTTAGCATATTCGAATTCATCTCATCAATCTCTACGCGTTCATACTAATCAATTCTTGATTAGGGTATAAATCCTGACCCTAGATTTTTCATTTCTATTAATTTTTACTGATTTTAATCTTATATTGATAGTATAGTACTTGTGTATTATTGTATTGATGATTTGATGCGTAGAAATGCTCGATTATGTATGTTTTTGGTATGATTAAAAACGGACAGCGGGATTTTTTTTTTAAATCAGTGAACTTAACATATTTTTATGATTAAATAAAGTGTATAAATGAGCTCCTCTCATCAAGAGCATAATTTTAGGCTTTGGATTCATGTTGTTTTGAGTTTTGGATCAATAGTTATGCTCGATTTAGGGTTTTGATGAAATTAAAATGTGATAACTTGTGATATCAGTTTTGGTCCGACTTTGTGGCCATATTTAGAGCCTTTAGGGTATACCATTGGGTTAGGATTGATGATGGGATGAACATTCATGTTCGCGTCATCGGAATTCGAGCCACGGATCACCCGGAATGGCTAAAACAAGTTTTAAATCGGATTAATGAAATAGTTTGTTCATGGCTGTTCTTCAAGACCCCATGAACGGATTTAGGGTGTTCTTGAGTGTTCGAAGTGTCGGGTTAATTGGTTAGATGAGGATATATATAAAATTCGTCGAAAACCGACACCCGAGGCTCAAGTTATGACCCGACGAACTTTTAATTAAACTTATGGTTATAAAATTGAAACTTATGTTGTAAATAATGAATTGCATTATAATTAAATTACTTATGATATAAAAGTAATTATTTTTAATCAATACTTATGATATATATTTATTATATCATTTAATAATTACATTATGATTTAATTATTCTTATAATTAAACTTATGATTAATAATACTTTTATTATTAATGGAAGATGATAAGTATATAACTTATGATACGAGATTATTATATCAAGACTTATAATAAATGTTAATTATTTATTTATTTATCATAAGACTTAGTTATTATTTAATTATAATACAATTTAATTATTAAATACTTATGGTTTAATAATTATATTAAAAATACTTATGATATGTGTAACATTTCATAAATAAATTCAAGATACTTATATTATGATTAATAATGCATTATTAATTAATAATACTTATGTTATGATTAATATTTATTTATTTAATTAGTTAAATACTTATGTTATATCTATTATATCATTTAAACTTATATTAACTTTATAATTCGATTTAATTCAATTAAACTTATGATATGAAATGATTATACAAATATTAATTTAAATAATGTTATAACTTATATTATTAATATAATTTACACTTTATATTTCAATGTTGACTAAGTTTGACCAAGGTTGACTTTTGAGTTGACTTTCGGTTGACTTTGACTTTCAGTTGACTTTTCTAATTAAGGAAACTTTCTAAAAATCGAAACTTTCCAAAAATAGAGACTTTCCAAAAATTGAAACTTTCCAAAAATGGAAACTTGCTAAAAATAGAATCTTTCTAAATATAGAAAGTACGTGTTATACGTTGTCCTGCTCATACCGAATCATACCGAGTGATGTTCTATGCTTATTTACAACAAGTACTATAGGTATCATACTAAGTCTTGACCTAAGTTAGTTATTTATATCGACATGCTTTATTTATAGGTCGGCGTTGTGGTCATTCTTGATCACTTTACCTTTTGCTGTTCGCATTACTGTGTTGTTGCTTCATTTGCTTTAAGGTGAGTTATAGTCCCGTTTTTCATACTATTTAAAGTATTTTTGGGATGAGATTACATGCAAAAAAATTTTTATGTTTAGACACAAGTGGAATTAAATTTAAATTACTCATTATGAGTTGAATGAAAATATTCCCTAGTCTGGTAACTGTAATCACTGGTTTCTACTGGTGAACGAGAATCCTATGGATAGATCTATCGGGCTTGACAGCCCCATTTTGAGCTAGTCGCGCTAGCAATTTATAATCGGAATGTATTAGTACTTCGTTATGTTTTTTGAAGATATACCTGTTCAGTGTATATTGTTGTTTGGTAAGGGTATGGAAATGGTTAAGTGGTTACCAGGTGACTCATGGATTAATGGAATAATAGTTTTATGTTTTCTAACATTTGAAATCTTGTGGTCTAAAGTTTATTCATTATTTAAAACCTATAATTCACTCAACATTGTTGTTGACAGTTCACTCGCATGTTTTCTCAGGTACTTGATTATTTGGCTTCCGCTGTGCTAGAGAGTCTGCATGCATGTTGGCAGATTTTTATTAAATATTAACTTGCATTCTGTTTTGATACATTAAATTGCGGGTGTTTGTTGACTTTGTTTTGGTCAACTTTGGTTACGTATTTATGTATTTTTTTTTCTCTAAACTTACATATTTTGGTAGGTTTCCTTTAAAGGAAATCATTTTTAAATAAAGAATTGTAATGACCCAGAATTTTCCGACCAAATTATACTTATGAGATTAATATTTACATAAATTAAACCATACCAACATGATAAGCAATCCAAATTGTTGAGACTTGTGTTTTTTAAAAGAGTTTTACACAATGTTTGACCGTCCAATATGATCGATGATATCACGAACTATATAACATACGATAATTATACGTTTGTGTATATATATGTATTTATATATATTTAACATGATCTAAGGATGGTTTAACATCTCATTGTGTACTAATGACAATGAGTTATAAGTATATTTTGAAACTACTAACTTAAGTTTTCAAAACGATAACTATACGTAACATTCTTTGATATATATACTTATAATCTATAATGCTTATACATGTATCGTATATATAATGTATTTAATCACTTTTTAAGGACTTAAATACATAAAACAATATAAGTATATTCACAAAAGATAGCTATATTTGAATTCTCGTTCCATTTCCTCAAGATTTCTATACGTATATCTAGGGTATATGTACCCGTATCATACCCAGCTTCTATACGTATTTACTATTGATATATATATACACATCAAATCAACATCCTAATCAACATTATTACTGCTCTAGATATGAGGTAACTAGAATTTGTCAAGTAGTATGAATTATTAGTAAGAAAACAAAATTAGGAATCCTTTTCTTTCTTTATAAACTAAAAACATTTTTATAAATGAACACCATTTCTTCACTCCATTTTCTCATACCTACACCCTCATTTCTCTCTCAAAATACTCCTAACTTCATACTTGATCATCTCCAAGCATTTTCCCCATCATTTAGCTTCAATTATAAGCCTTAAACACCATAAGAAAACTCTTTCAAGAACATATCAAAATAACCACCCATTTGAAGAAGTTTACTTCCAACCTTTTGATCTAACTCCACCACTCTTTGATTCCAAGATTATTTCTTATCTTTTGCAGTAACTTTGTCCAAGTAACTTGAGGTAGTAACCTTGTTCATAATCTTATTCAATTCATATTCATATAGCTATCTTATTTTGTGGTATAAAATTTTAACAACAAGAACATAGTTTGAATGATTTCAAACTTGTTCACAAACTAAATAGATCCTTCTAACTTGACTTTTAAAACACTTCAAGACCTGTAATATATCATAATGATATGCTAACCTAACAAGATATAACTTGGTTTTACAAAGAACATCTTAAAAACTGAATCTACGTCGTCGGAGTGCAACCGGGGGCTGTTTTGGGTTGGATAATTAAAAACCATCTTGAACTTTGAATTAGAAGTTCATGTTCTGGAAAAATGATATTTCTTATGAATATGTTAACACATAAAAATTTCATGGTTTAACTCAAAGTGTAAGTATTTTTAGAAAAATGATCATTAAATGTTGTTTTTATGATGGAAAATGATCACTTTCATAAGTTTCACCAAAGTTTGACCTATAACCTATAATTTAGAATACAAACTAAGGTATTTTCAGTTCATATTCTTAAAATTTGACTCGATCCAAGGAAGTGGCAAGTTGAACCAACAAAAACGGAGTTGTAATGAAGAAACTACGACTAAAACAAGATTGGGTATCCGAAGCTAGTTTAGCTACGAAAATATTTGGAGAAAAAGTAAATTAATCATATCTTTTCTAATTAATATGATATTTTATATATAATTACTTATGATTTGATTTTATATATTTCAGGACCACCCGTAAACAACACGAGAAGATTAATCATAAGACCTCATGATTGTACGCAACACGTCATTTGACAACACGGTACTTTATGTACGCAACACGACATTTGACAACATGGTACCATGGGTCGAGATTAATTCTGATCAATACGAATACGATGGGGTCTTTATTTATTTTATTTAAGCAACTAATTGTGGACCACTAACATCGGACTACTAACTACGAACTAAGAAAAATATTAAAAGTATTAAAAGTATATATATATATGTAACGATTACTTAAAAAGAAAATATGTTGATATATTATATATATGGTTAGGTTCGTGATATCTATCGGAGACCAAGTCGAATTAAATACCTTCAAGGCAAAAGTGAGTTTCATTTGCTCCCTTTTTAATTGCTTTTGCAATATATATTTTTGGGCTGAGAATACATGCGCTGCTTTTATAAATGTTTACAAAATAGACACAAGTACTTAAAAATATATTCTACGTTGAGTTGTACCACTGGCATATTTCCCTGTAGCTTGGTAACTACTATTTACATGGGTATTGTAAACGCGAATCCTGTTGATAGATCTATCGGGCCTGACAACCCCAACCGGACTGGACGATCAGTATTCAACGGTTGCACATTACTTCATTTTGGTGACTACACTTGGTACGGTGTAGTGAGATTTCATAATAAAGGGAATATGCGACGTTGATTAAATGTTAAGTATGGTTACCAAGTGCTCAACCACTTAGAATGTTTTACATACACTTGCGAGTGTATTATGTTTATGATTATGAAATCTTGTGGTCTATTAACATATTGAAATGATTGTTAAGATAATCCTATGAACTCACCAACCTTTTGGTTGATACTTTAAAGCATGTTTATTCTCAGGTACGAATTAAGTCTTCCGCTGTGCATTTTCTCAATATAAGGACATTACTTGGAGCCGATCATCGCAATGGGACCAAATGTCGATGACTTCGTCCAGATGGATTAGGACGGGTCCTTTCAGTTGGTATCAGAGCGGTGGTCGTAGCGAATCAGGTCTTGCATTAGTGTGTCTAACCAGTAGTTGTTAGGATGCATTAATGAGTCTGGACTTCGACCGTGTCTACATGTCAAAAGTTTTGCTTATCATTTCTAGTCGAAAATCATCTGCTTATCATCCTTAGGAAATTACTTGCTTATCATTCATAAGTCTAGACACGTTTTACTGCATTTACTGCATTGATAGTGTATAGACGAATTCTTATCTTAGCATATCTGTTATTGCGAACTTTGACTGATATCTTTTCAAAGATTCTCCATAATTTACGGGATTTTAGTATTATATATACATATGTAAATTATGTATTGAAGAGTACCAAATCTAACTCCTATAATCTATTCCATACCAAAAATTCATTTTCCCCATTATACAAGATGGATTCCGCATCTAGTTCGAATTCTTCCGATTCCGACAGTTATGTCGATATGGATTTCCATTCGGGCTCCGAAAGCAGCATCACCGGAATGGATCAACCAATTTCCCATCATCTATTCTGGATGAATTGGGGATGGGTTCGTAATATACTAAATCACTGGAGACAAGAAGAAGGTGATACATTCCATCCACCAATTTGCCCTCTTGGCGATGAACCTGAAGCACTTACCGGCGAACCTATTCGAAACACCATTTTCTCTCTCATTTCTAGAGTATCTCATCACGATTATATACTATCCCATATTACAAATCTTGTTCATTCGCTCGCTCCAACCGCCAATCATCCCGGTGTACTAGCAGAAGTTAACGAACTTCGCGCTCGCGTGACGGCTTTGGAGAACATGGTGCGAAGGTTGCAAACACCAGCAGCAGCACCAACAGCATAATCAGCACCACGATCAATAACATCAAGAATACCATCATCACCACTAACAAACAACATCCGCATCACACGTCTCGACATCATAATCTGTCCCACAAACATCAACATCATACGCACCATAGATACCAAGGAGTACCAACAATAATGAACGATGAAGTATTGATCCATAACTTCATTGATATTCTGCGAAGAATATGTGGTTTCAAAAAGTTTTAGAGATTTCTTATTCTAGCTCAAACCGAAAAGCAAATGAGATTAATATCATATTAACTCATTAAATTCATGATTTCATCTGAAGAAAATATATATGTATATATGTTTTCATAAAGATTGTAATTAAAAGTTCTCTTGTACAAAATATTAATGGTGAAATTTTTTTTTAACGGGTAGGTAATACCCGAGGAATAATTATATTTCATCTTAATAAGTTACATTGTACATTCGTCGAAGCTGATTCAACAGTCATTTACTATCCTACTTATAACCACCGATATACGTATCCATTCACCGCAGAATAACCATTTTCATTCAATTTCATATTTGGATTCTGACTTCCCAGAATCCAACAAGTGGCATATGAAGAAAACATATGACAAAATAAAATATGTTAGAAACAAACAAAGTAACTATGAAAAATTTTGTTAAGAATCCACGCTAACTGTTCCAGCTAACTGTTCCTAGCTAACTGATTACATTTTATTTATCGCAGTTTATTTATCACAATTTAATTATCGCACTTTTATTTATCGTCATTTAATTTCTGTAATTATTTTACGCACTTTAAATATCGGGACACGTATACAATGTTTTGACATATCATATCGACGCATCTATATATATTATTTAGAATCATCATAGACACTCTATATGCAGTAATGATCGAGTTCTCTATACAGGGTTGAGGTTGATTCTACAATAATATATATAGTTTGAGTTGTGATCGAGTCTGAGAGGTATACGAGTCACGACACATATTAATTAATTTGTATATTATATATTAAACTATATATGAATTATTGGACTGTTACTGTGGACTATCGACTGTGGACTAATGACATTGGACAATTAAAATGAATTAAAATATTGATTATAACATATGAAACTAAACATTTCTTCAAGATTGCCACTTGATTTCATCTTAAACCTCATTATATCTCGACGATTACAATCAGCGTTCAAATCTATCATGAATCTTAAAAACACCTCAATCGAGAGGATAAACCAACCGCACTTCATCTACGGAAGAAAAGATTGATGCATATAGTTATGCACCTGAAAAACCCTCGGAAACTGAGTAAACGTTTGACACGTATCTGTTCTAGTTCCTTTGACATTGTTATTACCGAAGATCGTTTTGCAATCCCTTTCCAAAGTAGCTAATTTTATCACAGCTCAAGTAAGTCAACTCCGACTTTTCATCCGAAACAACTTTATTATAACCGCGATATATATGTATACTCTTTATTGTTACTGGGGAACCTTTTATATTCCACAATATTACCATCAGTGATTAATCATTCTAAAAACACAATTCTCCTGAAACTACCTCGGTTTGATAACCGATGACCCAGATCAGTTAACTTTGAAAATGCTGACGAAGCAGCATGTTGTAGATGATCTTAATGGCCAAAAGTTTGATGATAAAGAAAGGATTGTTAGGAACGCTCGATAGAAAATTTAGTACCGAAAAGCGGATTATGTGAAACTATGAAGAAAGCTGTGGACAAATCACAAAGAATAAGTTTGCCTTCAAAGAATCCAAATGATTATGTGCCTGCTGAAATCGTTAGCAAACATCTTATTTCTCATTCTAAACCTTCACAGACAAATCTTATTCATCATCCATTGATATTAGAAATTCTAAGATATTCTCGTATGTTCTATTATAAATATCCTCCATATTTCTGGTGATATTTTCACAACTATTCTTATCTGAGATCATTAATCTCTCCGTAATATCTGCAACATAAAAGAAACTGTGTTAGTTTCTAAATTCTTGAACCTTCAAGTTTAAAATATGAATGTTTTGAAGTAGTGTTGGGAACTGAAGCATGGATTAGTATAATATAATGACACTTGATCAACGTCATTATATTACAGTAAGTCATGCTGAGTTTCTAATGAAACATGATGATTCACAGTACCATCATCATATGCCATTTACACGACTCTTACATTCTATCTAATCTCTAAACATATCAAGAGAATATTTTTCTGGATGACTCAGTCTTCTCCAGGGTATTCTGGTAATTAACAAATCAAAATCGTTCTATTACCAATTTCTTCTTAGAGCATTAGCTATGTTCATTCTGAATTTCATATCTACGAATTCCGGACCATTACTCGCTTGACTCGAAGTCGGGAAGAGAAAACGAAAGCATGAAGCTCCGAAAAATAATGAAGAATATAAACTTCGATAATAACCCCGAAATTACAAACCGTGTATATCGATGCAGATAGCAATATAGAGACACGGGAGAATTAGAAACACTATAAACACAAGAGTATAGTAGAAGTAAATAGATTCTTCTGGTGGTAGATGAAAAAGAAGAATGATAGATATAAAAGTTAGGAGAATATCAAGAATCAGGACTGGATGGAGCATATTGATGAATGCTTTAAAATAAGAATCAAGGGAGAAAGAATAGAAGGTGTGAGTCGTGGAAAATAAGGAAACGAATGGGTGAATTTATAGTGAAATATCCGACAGAGCAATCGAAACAGATTATTGCATATAATCAAAGAAGATCCTGATTTCCTTAATCACCAAAGAACCAAATCTTATTACGTAAGATTCTCTTTAAATCCTTTAAATCCCAGAAATCAATCATAACTACGTCATCGGTTAAGACAAATATATTTTACTCATCTCACTCTTTTACGATAGTCTCATTTATATTCTTCGCATAATCGAATCGTTTTATCTACATTACTCAATGATGATAAAACTCCATTATCACCTTATATTTTTCATGAAAACCTTCTTATTTTTATCCATAACAACCTCTATCAAATTTCGGGGACGAAATTTCTTTAACGTGTAGGTACTGTAATGACCCAGAATTTTCTGACCAAATTATACTTATGAGATTAATATTTACATAAATTAAACCATACCAACATGATAAGCAATCCAAATTGTTGAGACTTGTGTTTTTGAAAAGAGTTTTACACAACGTTTGACCGTCCAATATGACCGATGATATCACGAACTATATAACATACGATAATTATACGTTTGTGTATATATATGTATTTATATATATTTAACATGATCTAAGGATGGTTTAACATCTCATTGTGTAATAATGACAATGAGTTATAAGTATATTTTGAAACTACTAACTTAAGTTTTCAAAACGATAACTATACGTAACATTCTTTGATATATATACTTATAATCTATAATGCTTATACATGTATCATATATATAATGTATTTAATTACTTTTTAAGGACTTAAATACATAAAACAATATAAGTATATTCACAAAAGATAGCTATATTTGAATTCTCGATCCGTTTCCTCAAAATTTCTATACGTATATCTAGGGTATATGTACCCGTATCATACCCAGCTTCTATACGTATTTACTATTGATATATATATACGCATCAAATCAACATCCTAATCAACATTATTACTGCTCTAGATATGAGGTAACTAGAATTTGTCAAGTAGTATGAATTATTAGTAAGAAAACAAAATTAGGAATCCTTTTCTTTCTTTATAAACTAAAAACGTTTTTATAAATGAACACCATTTCTTCACTCCATTTTCTCATACCTACACCCTCATTTCTCTCTCAAAATACTCCTAACTTCATACTTGATCATCTCCAAGCATTTTCCCCATCATTTAGCTTCAATTATAAGCCTTAAACACCATAAGAAAACTCTTTCAAGAACATATCAAAATAACCACCCATTTGAAGAAGTTTACTTCCAACCTTTTGATCTAACTCCACCACTCTTTGATTCCAAGATTATTTCTTATCTTTTGCAGTAACTTTATCCAAGTAACTTGAGGTAGTAACCTTGTTCATAATCTTATTCAATTCATATTCATATAGCTATCTTATTTTGTGGTATAAAATTTTAACAACAAGAACATAGTTTGAATGATTTCAAACTTGTTCGCAAACTAAATAGATCCTTCTAACTTGACTTTTAAAACACTTCAAGACCTGTAATATATCATAATGATATGCTAACCTAACAAGATATAACTTGGTTTTACAAAGAACATCTTAAAAACTGAATCTACGTCGTCGGAGTGCAACCGGGGGCTGTTTTGGGTTGGATAATTAAAAACCATCTTGAACTTTGAATTAGAAGTTTATGTTCTGGAAAAATGATATTTCTTATGAATATGTTAACACATAAAAATTTCATTGTTTAACTCAAAGTGTAAGTATTTTTAGAAAAATGATCATTAAATGTTATTTTTATGATGGAAAATGATCACTTTCATAAGTTTCACCAAAGTTTGACCTATAACCTATAATTTAGAATACAAACTAAGGTATTTTCAGTTCATATTCTTAAAATTTGACTCGATCCAAGGAAGTGGCAAGTTGAACCAACAAAAACGGAGTTGTAATGAAGAAACTACGACTAAAACAAGATTGGGTATCCGAAGCTAGTTTAGCTACGAAAATATTTGGAGAAAAAGTAAATTAATCATATCTTTTCTAATTAATATAATATTTTATATATAATTACTTATGATTTGATTTTATATATTTCACGACCACCCGTAAACAACACGAGAAGATTAATCATAAGACCTCATGATTGTACGCAACATGTCATTTGACAACACGGTACTTTATGTACGCAACACGTCATTTGACAACATGGTACCATGGGTCGAGATTAATTCTGATCAATACGAATACGATGGGGTCTTTATTTATTTTATTTAAGCAACTAATTGTGGACCACTAACATCGGACTGCTAACTACGGACTAAGAAAAATATTAAAAGTATATATATATGTAACGATTACTTAAAAAGAAAATATGTTGATATATTATATATATGGTTAGGTTCATGATATCTATCGGAGACCAAGTCGAATTAAATACCTTCAAGGCAAAAGTGAGTTTCATTTGCTCCCTTTTTAATTGCTTTTGCAATATATATTTTTGGGCTGAGAATACATGCGCTGCTTTTATAAATGTTTACAAAATAGACACAAGTACTTAAAAATATATTCTAAGTTGAGTTGTACCACTGGCATATTTCCCTGTAGCTTGGTAACTACTATTTACATGGGTATTGTAAACGCGAATCCTGTTGATAGATCTATCGGGCCTGACAACCCCAACCGGACTGGACGACCAGTATTCAACAGTTGCACAGTACTTCGTTTTGGTGACTACACTTGGTACGGTGTAGTGAGATTTCATAATAAAGGGAATATGCGACGTTGATTAAATGTTAAGTATGGTTACCAAGTGCTCAACCACATAGAATGCTTTACATACACTTGCGAGTGTATTATGTTTATGATTATGAAATCTTGTGGTCTATTAACATATTGAAATGATTGTTATGATAATCCTATGAACTCACCAACCTTTTGGTTGACACTTTAAAGCATGTTTATTCTCAGGTACAAATTAAGTCTTCCGCTGTGCATTTGCTCAATATAAGGACATTACTTGGAGCTGATCATCGCAATGGGACCAAATGTTGATGACCTTGTCCAGGTGGATTAGGACGGGTCCTTTCAAGAATGCAACGTTATTTATTAAATTCATTTAGAGTTATGATTAAGTTGTGGGACCAAGTGACGGAGCCGTTAACGGTACTTGAAGGGCCATTACATTTCCCGAGCTTTCTGTAACCCACTTTGTAACATCTGGATGTATTCTTCTTGATCTTCATTTGAAATTTTATCCTCTGTCAGAACTCTGAAGATACTAGGGGTCGAGGAAGCATGAACATTCTGTTGTCCATCAGTCATCTTCAACATGTACTGCACATCATCTGACCAAAGCTTAGTGGATAACTTGTTAGTATCTAAGACTAACATACAACCTCCACATTCACTTTACTCTAACCCACAGATATGTTTGACATAACATAAGCAAGGTTTGGGAACATGACATCCATGTGTACATGTTGCCAAACCTATGCTCTGATACCAACTTGTAACACCGTACATTTTTTCTATATAAATCACAGCGGAATCATAAACATGTATTATATTTACAAAGATAATTAAGTAATAACACAAGATACAGTTATTACAGTAACCAGGTGTTACATTATTACAAAAAACCATAATATATTAGTGTATCAAAATACAGACATCACAGTGAAGCCTGTCAAACATATCCAACAACAGCTTCTCCCAAAGCTCTAACATGCAATGTCTAACCTGCAAAGGAGGAACTGTGGGGGATTAGCATAAAGCTAAGTAAATGGAAATTTCCTAACAGTCATAGGCATCTACATCAAGCTAAGTACAAAGACATACATCAACAAGATAAACCAGAATGGTAACACTAGGTTCGGCGGCTTGTACGAGCCATTAACTACTAGCTTATCGGGCTAGAGTTTACCGAAAGTTCCTGTTAAAGTCTCCCTCGCATAGTAATCCGAACGCAGGGGATATATGCATCATTCAAACTGTACTACAAGAATAGTAACTCTTGAACCTAACCTGACAGCAAGTTTGACCTTATGCTCAGCTTTATACCCAAAGTTGATTACCGATTAGACATCATAGCCGATAATACCCAAGTGCACATAATCATCACATAAGCATAATCATCATATGTTAACTAATCAGCTATAACATGGCAGGACAATAGTAGCATAACCCGCTACTACATACATATAATAGTTAAGATAGTCCCACTCACCTTTATCAACAATAAGAACTCAGAAGTCTTATATTACTGAGCCTTCTCCGTTCCCTTATTACCTGAGAATATCATATCTCAAGTTAGCACATATTTAATAAATAATATAATCAATTGATACTCTAAACAACATCATATAGCCTAATATATCCATATATGACAAGTTTACATGGTTCCCCATTCAATTGCAACTATCACACACGTGTAAAACGAGATATACACGCTATCCCATCATTTTTACCAAAATTAAATTTTGATTCAGTTTTTTAAAAGCTTACCATTGTAAATTAGATCTCATTATGTTTCCAACAGTAGTTTATTCATCAAAAACGGAGTTACGGTTTGAAAGTTACGGCCAAAACAAGTTTCCCAAAAAGCTGACACACTTCAACCGCACGGAAGCACCTGCAACTGTATGGATGCATCTGTATCTATAAAGTTGCATATGCAACCGTAAATTTCCACCCAAAATGACCCGAATACACCCCGTATCTGTACGGATGCATCCTGCAACTGTACGAATGCTGTTCATCAGCACTAGGTCGCTATTTTCGTCATTTGAGCCCCAAATCTCGTTTTTGCACTGTTTTGACACTAAAAATCACTTAGGAAACATAGAGATCATAAGTAAACATTTTCTAACATCTATGGATGTTCATAACACCATAAAATACCTTTTTGATTCAAAAATCCATTTTCTATAAAATAAATCATCAAATTCAATTGGATTTAGACATGAAATCGTTTGTAAATACCTTGTTTAAGCTATTGAAATCACAAGGAATGATTTCACAACTTCAATTTAACAAAAAAATGAGAATCAAGGATTATGGTTTATGAAGTTATGGTACGTATGTGTGTGTGATGTTAATTTTCCCAAAATGGAAATAAGAAATAAATAGAAGCATATAAGGCTATTGGTTTTCCTTCATGTGAGGGACACCTACACTGTGTCATTCACGAGTATTTACCAGTTATCTAAAATATGAAACACTTCATTAAGTGGTCCAAACGAGATCCAATTTAAATAAACAAACCTCTCCTGTGGCCCTTGTCATGAACTGTTCTCAACTATATAATTAAATAATTATAAACACGTAATTATTAAAATAACATATAATAACACGCAAGGGAAATTTGGACAATTACCATTAGGCCCAATGTGAGGTTGTTACATTTGAACTTACATGTTCTTGAGAAAACTCATTTATCTTATAATGGGTATTTGAAGCTAGTTATTTGGGTTGTTGACCCATTGATGGTGGATTTTGGTTTGGGTGACGAATTTGGGGAAATTGGTCATGATTTTAGGAGTTAATTACTAACTGACTTGTTGGTGGGTGTTTGAGATATTCATAAGAACTTGTTTTGGGTCAATTTGGGTGATGCTTTGAAATGTGTCAAAATTAGGGTTCATGACTTGATTTTGAGAGGATAAGTACACAAGTACTTGGGTTAATTGTGTAATTGGTGTTTTGGTGACCTAATCACTAGTATTAGTGATTATGGGTGCTTTTGACTTGTGTGAAAATGGGTTTTGTGCATTTGGGTCAAAATGGACTTATGAGGTCTAGTGTTGGAAAAGTGGTTAGTGTATAACAACCATCTTATTTTTAATGGTGGGGTATTGTGTATGATGACTTTTTGGGGACGAGTGGAATTTGGGTTAGATTGTACTTATGTGGTGTGGGTTTAAATTACCACCCAAAGTGGTAATTGGATTTCTCATTAGGTGTTAAATGGGCGGGTTTGATGAGCAAGGTGTGCCGCTAAGGGATGTGTGTCGGATTCTCTTTAGGAGAATTGATATTTATGTGTATATTGTGCCAATGTGTGATATAAGTAGTTTCTTGCCCGGTCTTGATGGCGGTGATTGTACATACATGGCTTGTGCTTGTGTGTGCGTTCCAAGGTGAGTGGAATAGTTATGCATTTATGTATATGGTTTACTTGCATGTGGTTGATGTGGTTTAGTGATTCCAAGTGTGTCGGTTTTACTAGAGTGATATTCCAAGTGTGTCGAATTCACTCAAGTTCGTGTGTTCTATACCACATAGTTCGTATGATGTATATCATGTGTTCGTATCACCATGGGTCATATGGTGTATATCATGTGTTCGTATCACCATGGGGTTGGTGTATAGCATGTGTTCTTATCACTAGCGGTCATTGTGAGAAATCAGTGGTCCTTCGAAAGCACCACTCCCTTGTGCTTATGGTTAACCATGAGGTTTATGTGTGACATTGTTATCTAGCATACTAATTTTGTAGTGTTGTTGTTTAGCATGTTATTACGTTTATTCCATGCTTTTTGAGATGCTTGTTGCGGTGCCTCGTATGCTCGAATCGTGTTGTCGTTACGGGTCGGTAAGTTATATGAATATGTGTATAATTGTTCTTCTCACTAAGCATTAGCTTACCCCTCTCATTTTTACCTTTTATAGGTATTGTTAGTGTGGAGCAACCTAGTTTCTAGACTAGGGTGGATTAAAGTTGCTTGAGCTTGGCAGAATGGCTTTTAGCCTTTGGACTTGGGTGGGGGATTGGTAAAATCCCCGGGATCATGCTCGCGATATTGGGTTGGGTTATTGAGTCAAAAACCCGGCGTGTTGTGTAATTGGGTAGTTATGTCCCCAATAGTTGAATTGTCGCGTGTCTTGAGTTATATTTAACTATTGAAAAGGTTGTGAAATGATTTAAGTCTTGTGTAAATTAATATTGTTGGTAATCTACTAATCTAGTTAAGTGAAACTGCAGCATTTGATTCTGTGTAAGGTCGCGTCGCAACATGCTTAGCCGCATCGCGACTTCTAATATAATATGGATGCCTAGCTTAAAACCTGGTTCTGGGTATCTGGAACAGTGGCAGGTCGCGTCGCGACAACTGAAGCTGCGTCGCGACTCTGTGCTGGAACTGGTGGTCTGAGCTGGGTTCAAGCTTCGGCATTAGAAATACCCTTGGGTCGCGTTGCGACCATGATGAGCCGTGACGTGATGTAAGCATGTAAAAAAAAAGGTGTCGTTTTTCGATTAACGGGTTCGAGTCATTTCAGGTGGTATCAGAGCATGGTCTAAGGGATCTAGGTGACTTTGTGATAAGTGCCTAGACTTAGATTTGATGGTGTGAAATGGTATGCGGACTTGTAGAAATACGGGTTGGATTGATGATAGTTAGTGCCTTAGTGTTGGTACACTATCTGGGACTTCCGGATATGTGGGGCCTTAATTGGTGTTTGCTCTTGTGCCTTAGATCAAATAGTCGCCTAAAGTAGTAGGTTGACTAGAGGTTGCTTTCGATGATAAATCCTTAAGTAGTAGGATGTTATGCCGTTGTGATATATGTGCATACATTATTATATTGTGTGTGTGTGAGTGTAAATATATATATATATATATATATATATATATATATATCTTGTTGCGGTGTCCTAGGGATGAATATATTGGAGATATTCGGTTATTGGCGGTTTTGAATGATCAAGTTCATTGTAAGGATTTGGACCATCCGGGTGTACTAGGATTTGTTGAGTGTTTTGTCTTGTGTGAATGTCGCACTAGTCTGGGTAAAGTACTTTATATGGACATGTGGAAATGATAAGGTACGCAATTGTATTAATGCTTGATCACCATTATTACAACCATGTATCTTGGCACCAAACATGACATGTCGAGTATCGAACGAAAGAACGTGACATGGTTGGGGTAGGTTCGGGGATGATATCGGCAAAAAAGTCACGTTTTATCCCCGATATTGAGCCCTAAATCAATAAAGTTCCAAACTATATCGGAAAAATTATCGCTTTATAGGTTGATTTTGTAGATTAAGTAATTACAAAGGATATGCAAAAAGAATCAAGTAAAACGGAGCTAAAACGAAGAATCTAGAGCGAAACTGGTGAAAGACAAGTTACGACCAAGGAAATCAAGTTACGATCCAGGAAACAAGCTGACCAGGGTAGGCCATACGACCTGCTAGTGTGAAAAACGGCCTAACATACTGCCTGGGCAAACGTCCTTACAAAACGGCTGACCAAAGCAAACGGGCAGAAAAAATGGCCTGCCATACGGCTTTCCAGCCGTATGGCAGCTGAATCTTTGCCTATTTAAGGGGCTTCTTCCATTCATTTCAACACACACTCAATTCGAACTTCACTTTATATTTTCAAGATTTTTAGTTAGTTTTTAGTAGTAGATAGCTTAGCTTTTATTTTTCGGAGGATATCCCGGCGAGTCCCTGCGATCTCGGGCAGATTTCTTCAGCCTTTTCAGGTTTTTATCCGAAACGCTTGTCTTTTGTACTAAACATGAATTGTTACCATTTATGTTTAATAATGCATTCCGATATTACCATGTTAGCTTAATTAGTCTGTATGTTGCCATGATAGAAGTTTGGGTTAGTGTAGTTATGTTAAATTAGTACGGTTACAGTTGTTATGCTGAACTTGTGAGTCCGATATATATGTATTCTAGCATCTTAAGGATTGACCAACCATCAGTACTTGTCCACCTATATGAACTTAACTACTTCATAGGATTAAGACCCCTGGTTATACTATATCTGAAGATTCTATGAACTCGGTATGGCCGGAGTTCCCGAGAGGCATCTAATGCGCTTTTAGGACGCGGAACTTAGGAATTGAGACATGAATGACCTAGTATGCCTATTGACTGTTCCGAAGAGACCTCTTAAGAGCTGTTAAGATCTAGTTAGTGCCTTGACTGTAGAGACCCGTCCTAATCCATAAGAACGAATACAATAACATATGATTACATTGCGAGGTATTTGACCTCTATATGATACATTTTACAAACATTGCATTCGTTTTAAAAGAAAAACTTTCATTACATCAAAAGTTGACAGGCATGCATACCATTTCATAATATCCAACTATAAATGATCTAATCTGTCATTTACTTATTCATAATCTTTACTGAACTAAACGACTTGAATGCAACGTCTTTTGAAATTTGCCATGAATGATTCCAAGTAATATCTTTAAAATGAGCAAATGCACAGCGGAAGATTTCTTTCAATCCTGAGAATAAACATGCTTTAAAGTGTCAACCAAAAAGTTGGTGAGTTCATTAGTTTATCATAAACGATCATTTTCATCATTTTAATAGACCACAAGATTTTCATTTCCATTTCTCATAAATATACATCCCATGCATAGAGACAAAAATCATTCATATGGATTGAACACCTGGTAACCGACATTAACAAGATGCATATAAGAATATCCCCTATCATTCCGGGACATCCATCGGACATGATAAAACAACATCGAAGCACTAAAGCATCCGCAACCATGGATGGGGTTTGTTAGGTCCAATAGATCTATCTTTAGGATTCGCGTCAATTAGTAGATCGGTTTACTAATTCTTAGGCTACCAAGTAAAAGGGGGCATATTCGGCTTCGATCATTCAACCATAGAATGTAGTTTCAATTACTTGTGTCTATTTCGTCAAACATTTATAAATAAATAGCGCATGTATTCTCAGTCCCAAAAATATATATTGCAAAAGCATTTAAAAAGGGAGCAAATGAAACTCACCATACTGTATTTCGTAGTAAAAATACATATGACATCATTGAACAAGTGCAAGGTTGGCCTCGGATTCACGAACCTATATTAATTATATATATTTATATGTTGGTCAATATTTGTCTAACAATTTAGGTCTGGTCATAGTGTATCACAATTCTAATGCTCGAGACTAATATGCAACAGTCCACAAAAAGTCAACTTGACCCAAAATGATTTTCAAAATCCATACATGATTATCATATAACTTAAATATCGTCGTTTTATATATATTTAATATTTTTAACAGGTTTTATGAAATTAAATAATAAAAGTCATTTGTTAATAAAAAATTATATTTAAAATTTATATATGATAAAAATATACTTTTATATATCTTAAGTAATAAAATTTATAAAGTTCATTTAATATAACGGTAGGTATTATTAATGTAAATATATTACGTGTAATAAAATATCTTTGTATTAAATATTTATTTGATAAAATAATATCGATAATAACAATAATAATTAGAAGTTGTATTATTTTGTAATAATAGTTATTATTATTCTGCTAATAAAATATCTATATTTATATTTACTAAAAATGATATTAAAATGATAATTTTTATTAATAATAGTACTAAACTGATAATAATAATGATATTTTATAATAACAATGATATTTCTATTAAAAATGATAATTTTAGTAAAAATGATAGTTTTAATATTAATAATACTTTTAATAATAATAAAATGATAAAAATAATAAGAACGATAATTTTATCTAATTCAATATCTTACAATATTTTAATTTTATCATGATACTCATACTCATTATTTCCTAATCGATTTGTTTAATATCTTTTAGTCGTCTTTTATATCGCATTCATAATAATGATAATAATATTAGTCATAATAGTTAGATGATACTAATATCAATTTTTAATGATAATAATACTAATAATAATAATTATTATAATAATATTAATGATAATACTAATAACTATTTTAATGATAATAATAATAAAAATAATATTAATAATGATAATATTAATAATGATAATAATAATAATAATAATAATAATAATTCGTTTAATAATGATACTTATATTAAAAATGATAATATTAAAAATAATAATAATAATAATAATAATAATAATAATAATTAATAGATAAAAATAGTAACGACGTTAATAACGACGATAGTAATAATAATCATTTTAACAATAATACTAAAATTCAGTTGACTATAATTTCTAATCTGTTCATCGAAACCATTCGAGTTCTAAATGAAAAGTTCTTAATTTTTCGCTAGCTTTCCAACGACATGCATATCATATACCCTATCTCAGTAGCATATGTATCTAATTTAGAATTCAACATAACCTATCAAATGACAATATCAAACGTACAAGCATGCATAATCCTATATACTCGAGCACTAGTCATGGATACACTATTAATATATAAAAGTTAAGTTATGAGTGCTCACGTATCAATATTGAGATTCAATATTGCAGGAAAGGTACGTAGATGCAACGGAGATGATAAACACTAGATTGACCTCACGAGCATACCCATGAACATTACCCATCACCTCCATAGCTATAACCCATAATTTCCTTAGCCCTATCCTACTCGAACACCAGTTTTGAAATTACTCGCTCATGACCTCGTCGTAGTATTTTATGTAATAATACTAATAATAATACCCATACTACTAATTAAGATTAATAATAATAATAATAATAATAATAATAATAATAATAATAATAATAATAATAATAATAATAATAATAATAATTAATATATATATAAAGGGAGATTTAGAGACAGAGGTAAATATATGTGTGTATATCAGAACGAACTCGATTGATTTATAGATGTGTTCAGCACTCTGACTCCACATGGAGTCTCTATACTTAAATCATGCGATCGCATGATAGGTAAAACCAGCTCATATGCACTAATTCACCCTGTCGACACTCGTTATTATATAATATAATTATATATATTATTAATCTTTATAGTTAATTAAATATTATATTAAATTTACATACATAGTTAATTTGTAAACTTACTTCTAGTGACTTGTACGATGACACTCGACTCATGTCCCGCTTCTGATTTTTCGAACGGCGTTTCGTACGCTTAGAAAACTAACACTTTGCGTTACGCGACGTGTACCTTTAATAATAATTAGACTTTAATCAATGAAAAAAAATCCCACTCAAAGTGTAACTTATTCATTTGAGTGTTTTGGTCATTTGCTTCTATAATTCAATGTCTCGTTGTTCACCAAAATATATCATTTTAAATCAAAACGTTTTGTGACTACGTTATTATTATATCTCATTACATTGTAAGGTACATATATATATTTTTATCTCAAAATATAAGTTTATAATATTTATTTAATATTTAGTTTTTCAAAGTAATTATTTTTCAAGACTCATTTATAATCGTTTAAATGATAGAAAATATTATGTCATATTACGTTTGCGTTTTTGAAACACAATATATAAATATTCGTAATTTATAATATAAAGTTTTAATTAAGTTCTTTAAGATTCATTAACGAAGTATCTTATAACACCTTTTAATGAAGTTCTTTCTAAATTGAAAACATTTTAGTACTAAATCAAATAAATATACTAACTTTTGTTTTCTAAAACTAATATATATTTAGGAATCATTTTGTCAAAAGGTTGAAGTAATGGAAATCGTTATATCGTATTTTGAAAAGTAAAATAATAGATTTTGAGTTTTTAAATTACTAATTATTGATGAAGCGAGAGATAAAGTTTAAAGGTTAAATGAACGTACGAAATCATTTTAAGATAAAACGTCGATATTTATTTTCTAAGTTATTTATATCCCATAACCTTATTTCCACATTAAGTAATATGAAAGTTAAATAGCTAACGCATATATAGGACATTGAACAAGAATCCCACTAACTTTTGTCTAACCTTCGTCAATTGACATATTTGTTCTTACATGTAAATTACTTTACCAAATATTCCGGATACCATTAAAAAGGAAAGGTTTCCTAAATCAAAGTAGACCTCTCAACAGAGACTTGTAATCATAATTCAATGTTTCTGATAATTCAATCATTTGATATCATCTTTTAATCTCGTCGATAAATATATTAAACTTACATCGAAACAAATACGTTCATGTAAAGTATTATTCATTCAATACTTTGATAATGTTTCCATGTTCATAAAATAGATCCAATAGCTTATATTCATATCAACTAAATCGTTAAATGTTTTATTAATATATCTCAATTTAATAATCACACATATGTATATATATATATATATATATATATATATACACATAGTTGTTCGTGAATCGTCAAGAGCAGTCGAAGGGTAAATGAATATATGAATACAATTTAAAGTTTTTGAGATTTCAACATTACAGACTTTGCTTATCGTGTCGGAAACATATAAAGATCAAGTTAAAATTTGTTCGGAAATTTCCGGGTTGTCACAGTCCCTACCCGTTAATGAAATTTCATCCCGAAATTTGATTGGGATGGTCATAGCTGACAATAAGTATGTTTTTATGACGTATATGAGCTGAAACTTAGAGTTTTTATCATTAATGATAAAACAACTTGTTTATGTGAAGAATACAAACGAAGTTATCACAATATAGTGAAATGAGTAAGTGTAGATTCGTCATATCTTTTGACGTAGGTAGGATTGATTTCCAGAGTTCAAGGGATTTTGAGAAAATCTTCGTAATAAGATTTGATTCTTCGATAATCAAGGAAATTAGGATTCGCTTTATTGTGATCATCTGTTTTGATTGCTCTGTCGGATAATTTACTATAAATCTACCCCTTTCGTTTCCTTACAACTCACACCTTCTATTATTTCTCCCTTAACTTATATTTTTTTAAAAATTAGTCAATATGCTTCATCCAGTTCTGATTCTTGATATACTTCTAACTTTCATATCTGTCATTCTTCTTTTTCATCTTCCTCCAGAAGAATCTATTTACTTCTACTATACTCTTGGTTTTATAGTGTTTTTAGTTCTCCCGTGTCTTTATATTGCTATATGCATCGATATATACGGTTTGTAATTTCTAGGTTGTTGTTGGGCATTATATCTTCCCTTATATTTCAAAGCCCCTTCTTCTGTCTTCTATAATCATTGTCATCCACAGTTAATGTTTTTCTCCGATTTGCTGCGATTTATATTCCAATTTCTATTTCAGAGCTTTATTCTTTCGTTTCCTCTTCTTGCGTTTAAACACCGCTTGTAGTGGTCCATAATTCGTAGGTATCAATTTCAGAATGAACATAGTTAATGTTCTAAGGAAGGAAATCGTAATGGCACGATCTTAATTTGTCAAATTACCAGAATACCTCGAAAATGACTGAATCATCAAGAAAATATTTTCTTGATATTCTTAGAGGTTAAATAGAATACAAGAGTCATGTAACATGGCACATGATGACGTTATGATCTGTGAATCATCATGTTCTATTAGGAACTCAGCATTACTTACTATAGTATATTCACGTTGATCAAGTGTCATTATATTATACTAACTCATGCTTCAGTTCCCAACACTACTTCAAAAACATTCTTATTTTAAACTTGAGGGTTTCGGAATTTAGAAACTAAAATAGTTTCTTTTATGATGTAATACAGATAGCGCGAAGATATAAATGATTTCAGATAAGAATAATTATGGAAATATCTTCAGAAATATAGAGGATATTTATAATTAAAGATACGATGATATCTTAGAATTTCTAATATCAGAGGATGATGAAGGATATTGTTCGTAGGGGTTTAGAGTCAGGAGCAAGGTATTCATTAATGACTTCAGCAAATACTGAATCATTTGGATTCTTTAAAAGTAGATTTCGTCCTTGTGATTTGTCCACAGCCTCCTTCATACTTTGCTCAATCCGTTTTTCAGTACCAAATCTTCTCTTTTTCTGAGCTTTGCCAACACACTACTCTTTATCATCAAACTTTTTACTGTTAAGTTTGTTCATAGTTTTTGCTGTTTCATCAGCATTTCGAGAACTAGTTCACAGTTCAGGGTGTTTTTCAGAAACTTCACATTCGCAGTATATAAGTCCAGGCGATAGACGTTATATGTACACGCATAACTGTTGGTGTAGACATGCTGTGAGATTTCAAAATACTGATTGCTAATTTCTGATGATTCGTATGGAAATTCTTGTTACAAGCTGCAGATGAGTAATTAATGGGGTTTTGATAAATATAATGATTTTTTTGAATGTTAAAGATCAATGAAGTTGTTGGTAAGTTCATCGCTAATGTGGTAGAATATGAAAGGTTCCCTAGTAACGATGGTGAAAGGGCAACGTATCTATCGAGGTTATAATAAGACTGTTTCGATTGAGAAGTCGAGGTTGACTTGCTGGAGCTGTGACAAAATTGTCTATTTTGAAACAGGATTGAAAAGTTATTTTAGCTACTAAATGTAAAAGGGTCTGACACAGATACGTGTTAAACTATGACTTTGGTTTCAAGAGTTTTTCAGCTACATAATTGTGGGTAACATGTGGTTGGATCATCATCTCGATTGTTCATTATTTGAAGTGTCTTCAGGAATTTCGGAGGGTTTGAACACAGGTTGTAATCGTTTATAGACATATGATGTTTTAACACAGTTTTGAAGTCAACGTATAGTTTTGAAAGATATAGGAATCTAAGAGTGATGATACTGGTTATATTTAGAATTAAATTCTGCGATTTCAAAATCAGAATAGGTAATTGGATTTGAATGCATATAGTTGTTTTGATTTCTATGAAAGAATGTATATTGATATGAAAATAGTGAATATAGGGGATGATTACTGAATCAGATTCGAAGAATTGTAACATATTAATTGTGAATTTATATCTCTCTCGGGTATTACCTACCCATTAAAAAAAATTCACAATTAATATTTTGTACAAAAGGATTTTATTACAGTCTTTATGAAAATATACATGTGTATATTTTCTTCAGGTGTAACATAGATTTAATGAGCTTATATTATATTAAACTCATTTGATTTACGATTGAAACTAGGATTTAATAATCCCTAAAACTTTAGGAATTACATAACTTTTACGGAGTATTTCTTCAACGTAATTGAAATTATGAATCAATACTTCTTTATTTGTTGATACCTGATGTTGGTGTTCGTGAAATTCTTGTGAACTTCCTAAGGAACGAATGATGTTTCTAGAAAGTTTCGAGTACATTGAAGATGAAAGTGTAAAATCAAACATATATTTGAATAATACACTTGATTTATTATGGAATAGAATTCATTGAATTGAAACAGAGATTGTAATTAACGATGGTTAAGTTGCGGACGAAAGATGTACATCGTAGCATATTAGTAATATGAATTAACCGAGTAGTTAAGATCCATACATAATAGCTTAGTACAGAAAGATTTATTTTGATCTCAAAATTTATATATATATATATATATATATATATATATATATATATATATATATATATATATATATATATATATATATATATATATATATATATAATATACATATAATTTCTTCAGAGGGAATGAGTTAATACTTCATAACTCGTTGATATGACATACTTGTTGTTGATTTGAAATGGTGTTCACGGTGATTCTTGAACTGACGGAGTTTGTAATGTTATAGGTACTGCTGATTCTGATGCTACTGAAGGCACTGACAGTGCTGGTGATGCTAACGTTACTGTTGATGCTGTTGGTAAAACAAGTCTAGCTTGTAAATAACTCACCATTCTTGTCAGGGTTTCTATTCTTCCTCTTATCATTTTGGTTCATTCATCTGATTTATGGTTAGGGCTAGAATAGATAATCTCTAAGACTTTAGAGATTACATAATCGTCGTAAAATGTTTCTCCAATGAAGTTATGAATCAACACTTCATCGTTTGTTGTTGTTGGTATTTCTTGGTATCTACAGAGCGTATGACATTGGTGCTTGTAGGACAGATTGTAATGTTGATGTAGTGACCCGAACTTTTCCATGATTATATATTAAATGAAAACTATATTTGCATGATTAAATGTTTCTAACATGTTAAGCAATCAAAATTGTTAAGACTTGATTAATTGAAATGACTTTCATGTAGACAATTGACCACCCAAGTTGACCGGCGATTCACGAACGTTAAAAACTTGTAAAAACTACATGATGGTATATATATGGATATATATATGGTTAACATGAGATTATGATAAGTAAGTCTCTTACTAAGTGTATTAACAATGAGTGTTATACATAAAAATGAGATTATTGAATTAAGAAACTCGAAACGATATATATAACGATTATCGTTATAACAACGTCTTACTAAATACATATGAATCATATTAAGATATAGATACACTATGTTTAACATGATAAAATGATAATTAAGTATATCATTAAGTGTGTTAACAATGAACTACATATGTAAAAACAAGACTACTAACTTAAGGATTTCGAAACGAGACATATATGTAACGATTATCGTTGTAACGACATTTTAATGTATATATATCATATTAAGATATATTCATACATCATAATATCATGATAATTTAATAATTTAACATCTCATTAGATATAATAAACAATGGGTTAACAACATTAAATGAGATCGTTAACTTAAAGGTTTCAAAACAACACTTACATGTAACGACTAACGATGACTTAACGACTCAGTTAAAATGTATATACATGTAGTGTATTAAGATGTATTTGTACACTTTTGAAAGACTTAAAGACACATATAAAAGTACTTCTACTTAACAAAAATGCTTACAATTACATCCTCATTCATTTTCATCAACAATTCTACTCGTATGCACCCGTATTCGTACTCGTACAATACACAGCTTCTAGATGTATATACTATTGGTATATACACTTCAATGATCAGCTCCTTAGAAGCTCATGTGAGTCATTAAACATGTGGGAACCATCATTTGGCAACTAGGATGAAATATCTCACAAAATTACAAAAAATATTATAAATCATTCATGAATTATTTACATGAAAACAAACTTACACATCCTTTATATCTAATCCATATACCAACGACCAAAAACACCTACAAACACTTTCATTCTTCAATTTTCTTCATCTAATTGATCTCTCTCAAGTTCTATCTTCAAGTTCTAAGTGTTCTTCATAAATTCTATAAGTTCTAGTTTCATAAAATCAAGAATACTATCAAGTTTGCAAGATTACTTCCAAGCTTTCTAATCCAATCCAAGTAATCATCCAAGATCAAGAAACCTTTGTTATTTATAGTAGGTTATCTTTCTTATTCAAGGTAATATTCATATTCAAACTTTGATTCGATTTCTATAACTATAAACTATCTTAATTCGAATAAAAATCTTACTTGAACTTGTTTTCGTGTCATGATTCTACTTCAAGAACTTTCAAGCCATCCAAGATCATTTGAAGCTAGATCATTTCTTTTCACTTCCAGTAGGTTTAAATACTAAACTTGAGGTAGTAATGGTGTTCATAACATCATTCGATTCATATATATAAAATTATCTTATTTGAAGATTTGAACATGTAATCACTAGAACATAGTTTAGTTAATTCTAAACTTGTTCGCAAACAAAGTTAATCCTTCTAACTTGACTTTTAAAATCAAAGAGTCACATGTTCTATATCTATATGATATGCTAACTTAATGATTTAAAACCTGAAAACAGGAAAAACACCGTAAAACCGGACATACGCCGTCATAGTAACACCGCGGGCTGTTTTGGGTTAGTTAATTAAAAACTATGATAAACTTTGATTTAAAACCTATTCTTCTGGGAAAATGATTTTTCTTATGAACATTAAACAATATCCAAAAATCATGGTTAAACTCAAAGTGGAAGTATGTTTTCCAAAATGGTCATCTAGACGTCGTTCTTTCGACTGAAATGACTACCTTTACAAAAATAACTTGTAATCTGTATTTCTGACTATAAACTTATACTTTTTCTGTTTAGATTCATAAACTTAAGTTCAATATAAAACCTTAGCAACTTGAATCACTCAAAAAGGATTTAAAACGAAGAAGTTATGGGTAAAACAAGATTGGATAATTTTACTTGTTGTAGCTACGTGAAATTTGTAATAAATCTATACAAATTATAACTTAACTAACTTATATTGTATTATACATGTATTCTAACATATATTATGTAATCTTGGGATGCCATAGACACGAATACAATGTTTTGACATATCATATCGACCCATATATATATATATATATATATATATATATATATATATATATATATATATATATATATATATATATATATATTCGGAACCACCATAGACACTATATATGTAGTAATGCTGGAGTTAGCTATACAGGGCTGAGGTTGATTCCAAAATAATATATATACTTTGAGTTGTGATCTAGCCTGAGACTTATATACAATAGGTCGTGGATTGATTCGAGATATTATATATTGATTTATTTCTGTACATCTAACTGTGGACAACTAGTTGTAGGTTACTAACGAGGACTGCTGACTTAACAAACTCAAATCATTAAAATGTAATAAAAATGTTGTAAATATATTTTGATCATACTTTGATATATATGTACATATTTGTTATAGGTTCGTGAATCAACCCGTGGCCAAGTCTTACTTCCCGATGAAGTAAAAATCTGTGAAAGTGAGTTATAGTCACAATTTTAAAAATCTAATATTTTTGGGATGAGAATACATGCAATTTTATAAATGTTTTACAAAATAGACACAAGTACGTGAAACTACTTTCTATGGTTGAATGATCGAAGCTGAATATGCCCCTTTTGCTTGGTAACCTAAGAATTAGTAAACCAGTTTACTAATTGACGCGAATCCTAAAGATAGATCTATTGGGCCCAACAAACCCCATCCGTTGTAGCAGATGCTTTAGTACTTCGAGTTTTTATATCATGTCCGATGGATGTCCCGGAATGATGGGGATATTCTTATATGCATCTTGTTAATGTCGGTTACTAGGTGTTCACCATATGAATGATTTTTATCTCTATGAATGGGATGATGTTTATGAAAAATGGAAATATGAAATCTTGTGGTCTATTATTACGATTGATAAATATATATGTTAAACCTATAACTCACCAACATTTTTGTTGACGTTTTAAGCATGTTTATTCTCAGGTAATTGTTAAGAGCTTCCGCTGTTGCATACTAAATTATGGACAAGATTTGGAGTCCATGCTTGTATAATATTGTTTGAAAACTGCATTCGAAGACATATATTGTTGTGTAATATTATTGTAAATCATTATGTAATGGTCGTGTGAGAACGCTATATTTTTTATTATCATTTTTAAACCTTTATCGATAAAATAAAGGTTATGGTTTATTTTAAAATCGAATGCAGTCTTCGAAAAACGTCTCATATAGAGGTCAAAACCTCGCAACGAAATCAATTAATATGGAACGTTTATAATCAATATGAACGGGACATTTCAGTTGGTATCCGAGCGTTGGTCTTAGAGAACCAGAAAATTTGCATTAGTGTGTTTTATCGAGTTTGTTAGGATGCATTAGTGAGTCTGGACTTCGACCGTGTTTTCTTTAAAAATGATTGCTTAATATTTTTTTGTTGGAAACTACAAATTGTAACATGTAAATATTATGTGATATACTAATCTCTTAACATGTTTGATATTGTGTGATAGATGTCTACCTCTAGTACAAATCCCATCGACTCATCTAATAATAATGAAGAGTCGAATATATATTGGGAAGATTTACAAATTCCCGAAGAGGAACCGAAAGAAGAGGAACCGGAAGAAGAAGAGGTTCCGGAGGAGGAAATATTAGGAACCACAGAAAAACATATAAGTAAAAGAAAACCCTCAACGAATGGACCAAAATTAATAATGGTCAATGATGTTTCTACCGAGGAAGCAAAATATTAGGAAGATTACCAATTTTTTGATGAATCGGATCCCGATGAGGATTCCGATGATATTATAGAAATTACCTCGACCCAATTTGAAAAAGCAAAAGAAAATAATAAGGGAAAGGGCATCAAAATAGAGAAACCTGATTCCAACCCCGATGAACTTTATATGTATCGTCAACACCCATCATTCTTAAGTTGTAACAATAACCTGGGAACCTCTAAGCCACCAGGTTTTTCTAAACCATTTGTGAAAACAACGACTCGTATTAGAGGAACATCGTATATCCCTAGAAAATTAGCAATACGAAACAGGTCCGAAGAGGAAGAAACTAGTAAGTCAGAATAAAGAGTTGTAATCATGAGGTGTAAAATATGTAAAATAAGTGCTTGTACTTTTCTTGTTGTATGTGAAAATTGCTTGTATTATTTGATAATTATCTTTTACGAATCTAATTTTCGGCTGTTTTACAGTATAAAAACACAATGGACGTTATGGATAGACAACCAAAAATTTTAGAAGACCTACCCGGGGACATGATTGATGAAATCTTATCTAAAGAAGGTCAGAATTCGTCGGCACAATTATTTACGGCAAAATTAGTTTGTAGAACATTTGAAGAACGTTCCAGGCATGCCTTAGTATATAAAAGGCTTTCCTTTGAAAGATGGAGTATATCACATTGGGGAGACTTTAAGTTACGTCAATTTTTCTTTAAGGCATTTAGTGCGGGAAACCGAGATGCAATTTTACGCTACGGGTTACGAACCTATTTTGACTCAACATATCCCAACATAGGACTCCGTTCTTTAGAAAGAGCTTCTAACATGCAACATAAAGAAGCATGTTATGCTTACGGGTTAATAATGTTCGCTTCTCACCAAATTGAGAAAAAGAACATTAGGTTGCAACTTTTAAATAAAACCTTCCCAGAAGTGACGCATTCAGTAGTTGGGGTGAGAAACAAGGTTTTTAGATTGTTATTACGGGGCTGTTGGGCATTATGAAACCCTCGTCCCTTTGACGACGTTACAACATGCTGTCTTGTCAACGGCCACAACGGTTATGTTCCACAAGACCAAGGATGGGAAGTAGTCTTAGTAAAACCAGAATGCATGACTTGCTTCTGGACTTATGAATTACGTATCTTTATTGCCTTTGTTGAACGACTTGCGTATTAACAAGAATTGCCTTTATAGCTGCCGTGTAGCAAAGTTATTATGTGCTATATTCCATCCTATATGTACAATAGTGGTATTGTATGTTTGTAAAATATTGTATAAAAGTTTGAAAGGGAAATATTATTGTAATAAGTTTTTCATATAGAATTGTAGTAGTTGAATTGTATAGTAGCTACTAAGTATAAACTTAACGGGTAGGTACTACCCGAATTAAAACTATAAAATGCTAATATGAAGAAAAAACTTTTATAAATAAGTTCATATTATGCTACGAAATACTATTAACTACTCTTAAATTCTATATGATGAACTCAATTCTTTTGGCTATTTTTGAAGGAAATGGCACCGACGACTCGTCAGAACTTGAACATGAGTGAGGAAGACTTCCGTGTTTTCCTTGCCGCGAACATAGCCGCAGTGCAGACCGCAATGCAAAATAACAACAATAACTCTGGTTCTAGTAGTGGAACAAATTCCACAAGAAATCGTGTAGGATGCTCCTATAAAGAATTCACTGCCTGCAAACCTTTGGAATTTGATGGAACCGAGGGTCCAATCGGATTGAAACAGTGGACCGAGAAGGTTGAATCGGTGTTTGCCATAAGTAAATGTAATAAAGAAGACAAAGTAAAGTACGCTACGCATACCTTCATAGGTACAGCGTTAACATGGTGGAATACCTATCTCGAGCAGGTAGGACAAGATGCTGCTTATGCACTACCATGGTCAGCATTCAAGCAATTGATGAACGAGCAGTATCGTCCCAGAAATGAGGTCAATAAGCTCAAGGTAGAGCTTAGAGGATTACGAACACAAGGTTTTGATATCACCACGTACGAATGACGATTCACATAGTTGTGCCTATTGTGTCCCAGAACGTTCGAAGACGAAGAAGAGAAAATCGACGCATTTGTAAAAGGGTTACCGGAAAGAATTCAAGAAAATGTGAGTTCACACGAGCCCGCCTCCATACAAAAGGCAAGTCGAATGGCTCACAAACTAGTGAACTAGATCGAAGGAAGGATTAAAGAGCAGGCGACCGAAGAGGCTAACATGAAACAAGTCAAGAGAAAGTGGGAAGAAACCAGTGACAAGAGTCACCAATACAACAACAATCATCACAACCACAATCGCAATAACTATCCCAACAACCGCAACATCAATCGCAACAACAACTTCAACAAACGTCCCAACAATAACTACAATAACCATCCCAACAACAATAATAACAACAACAATAACAACAACAACAACAACAATAACAATCACAACTACAATCTCAATAACAACAATGGCAACAAAAACCAAAAACAGCCATGCCAAAGGTGTGAAGAGCATCACCCGGGGTTCTGCACAACATTTTGCAACAGGTGTAAAAGAAATGGTCATAGCGCGATGAAGTGCGAGATCTATAGACCAATGCATAATAGAACTAAAAGAACAAATAATGTCGGAACAAATAACACTGCTATAGTTTGTTTTAGATGTGGAAAACTGGGCCACTTTAGTAGAAATTGCCCGAATCAGGGGAATACTAATGGGCAGGGCCACTGAAGAGTTTTCAATATTAATACGGTAGAAGCGCAGGAAGACCCGGAGCTTGTTACGGGTACGTTTCTTATTGACAATAAATTTGCTTATGTTTTATTTGATTCGGGTGCAGATAGAAGCTATATGAGTAGAGATTTTTTGTGCTAAACTAAGTTGCCCACCGACGCCCTTGGATAATAAATTTTTACTCGAATTAGCAAACTGTAAATTAATTACAGAAGATAATATATGTCGAAATCGAGAAATTAAACTGGTTAGCGAAACATTTAAGATTGACTTGACATCTGTAGAGTTAGGGAGTTTTGATGTGATAATCGGTATGGACTGGTTGAAAGAAGTGAAAGCAGAGATCATTTGTTACAAAAATGCAATTCGCATTATACGAGAAAAAGGAAAACCCTTAATGGTGTACGGAGAAAAGAGCAACGCGAAGTTAAATCTTATTAGTAACCTGAAGGCGCAAAAACTAATAAGAAAAGGTTACTATGCTGTGCTAGCACACGTCGAGAAAGTCAATTCCGAAGAAAAGAACATCAATGATGTTCCCGTCCCAAAAGAATTTTCCGATATATTTCCGAAAGAATTACCGGGACTACCTCCACACCGATCTGTTGAATTTCAAATAGACCTTGTACCGGGAGCTGCACCAATAGCTCGTACTCCATACAGACTCGCACCCAGCGACATGAAGGAACTTCAGAGCCAATTACAAGAACTTTTAGAGTGTGGTTTCATTCGACCAAGCACATCACTGTGGGGAGCTCCTTTTTTTTTGTCAAAAAGAAAGTTGGTACATTTAGATTATGTATCAACTATAGAGAGTTGAACAAACTTACCATCAAGAACCGTTATCCATTACCAAGAATCGATGATTTATTTGATCAACTACAAGGCTCTTCGGTTTATTCGAAGATCGATTTACGTTATGGGTATCATCAAATGCGAGTGAAGGAGGATGACATTCCGAAGACTGCTTTTAGGACGCGTTACGGTCATTATGAGTTTATGGTTATGCCGTTTGGATTGACTAACGCACTAGCTGTGTTCATGGACCTCATGAACCGAGTGTGTGGGTCATATCTTGACAAGTTTGTCATTGTTTTCATCGATGACATACTTATTTACTCAAAGAATGATCAAGAGCACGAAGAACATTTGAGAAAAGTGCTAGAATTGCTGAGAAAAGAAAAATTGTACGCTAAGTTTTCAAAGTGTGCATTTTGGTTGGAAGAAGTTCAATTCCTCGGTCACATAGTGAACAAAGAAGGTATTCAGGTGGATCCGGCAAAGATTGAAATCGTTGAAAAATGGGAAACCCCGAAAACTCTGAAAAACATACTCCAATTTTTAGGACTAGCTGGTTACAACAGAAGATTCATCCAAGATTTTTCCAAAATAGCAAAATCCTTAACTGTATTAACGCATAAAGGGAAGAAATTTGAATGGAAGGATGAACAAGAAAAAGCATTTCAATTATTGAAGTAAAAGTTAACTACGGCACCTATATTGTCATTGCCTGAAAGGAATGATAATTTTGTGATATATTGTGATGCCTCAAAGCAAGGTCTCGATTGTGTATTAATGCAACGAACGAAGGTAATTGCCTATGCGTCTAGACAATTGAAGATTCACGAGCAAAATTATACGACACACGATTTGGAACTGGGCGCTGTTATTTTTGAATTAAAGACTTGGAGGCACTACTTATATGGGGTCAAAAGTAATATATATACCGACCACAAAAGTCTCCAACACATATTTAATCATAAACAACTGAACATGAGGCAGCGTAGGTGGATTGAGTTATTGAATGATTACGATTTCGAGATTCGTTACTACCCGGGGAAGGCGAATGTGGTAGCCGATGCTTTGATTAGAAATGACAGAGAACCTATACGGGTAAAAGCTATGAATATAATTATTTACACTAACCTTACTACTCAAATAAAGGAGGCGAAATAGGGTGTTGTAAAAGAAGGGAATTTGAAAAATGAAATACCCAAAGGATCAGAGAAACACCTTAATATTCTAGAAGACGGAACCCGATATAGAGCCGAAAGAATTTGGGTACCAAATTTTGGAGATGTGAGAGAAATGGTACTTGGGGAAGCACATAAAACCATATACTCGATACATCCTTGAGCGGGAAAGATGTACAAGGACCTCCAGAAACTTTTTTGGTGGCCGGGTATGAAAGCCGATATTGCGAGATATGTAGGAGAATGTTTGACGTGTTCTAAGGTCAAAGGTAAACATTAGAAACCATCAGGTCTACTTTAAAAACCTGAAATCCCGGAATGGAAATTGAAAGGACCCGTTCATATACATTATAAACGATTCACAATAGTTGATTACATTGCGAGGTATTTGACCTCTATATGATACATTTTACAAACATTGCATTCGTTTTTAAAAGACAATCTTTCTTTACATAAAAAATTGACAGGCATGCATACCATTTCATAATATTCACTATCCAACTATAAATTGATTTAATAATAATCTTTGATGAACTCAATGACTCGAATGCAACGTTCTTCGAAATATGCTATGAAAGACTCCAAGTAATATCTTTAAAATGAGCAAATGCACAGCGGAAGATTTCTTTAACACCTGAGAATAAACATGCTTTAAAGTGTCAACCAAAAGGTTGGTGAGTTCATTAGTTTATCATAATCATTTATTTCCATCATTTTAATAGACCACAAGAATTTCATTTCCAGTTCTCATAAATATACGTCCCATGCATAGAGACAAAAATAATCATTCATATGGTGAACACCTGGTAACCGACATTAACTAGATACATATAAGAATATCCCCTATCATTCCGGGATCCTCCTTCGGACATGATATAAATTTCGAAGTACTAAAGCATCCGGTTCTTTGGATGGGGTTTGTTAGGCCCAATAGATCTATCTTTAGGATTCGCGTCAATTAGGGTGTCTGTTCCCTAATTCTTAGATTACCAGACTTTAATAAAAAGGGGCATATTCGATTTCGATAATTCAACCATAGAATGTAGTTTCAATTACTTGTGTCTATTTCGTAAAACAGTTATAAAAACAGCGCATGTATTCTCAGTCCCAAAAATAAATTACAAAAACATTTAAAAAGGGATTAATGAACTCACCATACTGTATTTCGTAGTAAAAATACATATAACGTCATTGAACAAGTGCAAGGTTGGCCTCGGATTCACGAACCTAAATTAATTATATATATTTATGTGTTGGTCAATATTTGTCTAACAAATTAGGTCAAGTCATAGTGTACCACAATCCTAATGCTCGAGACTAATATGCAAAAGTCAACAAAAGTAAATTTGACTCAAAATAATTTCCAAAAATCTATACATGATTAATATATAGTTTAAATATCGTCGTTTTATATTTTTAAATATTTTTAAAAGATTTATTAGAGTAAATAATATAATTTATTTATTAATAAATAAAATTTTATATTATATTTATATAATAAAATATACTTTTATATATATTAAGTAATAAAATTTTTAGGGTTCATTTAATATTATAAAGATAATATGATAGGTATTATTAAAGTAAGTTATTACACGTAGTAAAATATGTTTGTATCAAATATTTATTTGATAAAATAATATCTATAATGATAGTAAGTAAAAGTTGTATTATTTTGTAATAATAATTATTATTATAAAAATATCAATATTTATAATTACTAAGATGACATTATGATAAAACGATAATTCTAATTATGATAACTTTAATATTTACGATAATTTTTAATATTATCTTTAAAATAATAATTCTATTTGAAATAATAATAATAATGATATTTTATAGTAACAATGACATTTCTATTAAAATGATAATTTTTGTTAAAATGATAGTTTTAATACTAACGATAATTTTAATAATAATAGTAATGATAAAAATAATAAGAACGATAATTTTATCTAAATCAATATCTTATAATATTTTAAATTCATCATGATACTCTTACCCATTATTTCCTAATCGTTTCGTTTAATTGCTTTTAATCGTCTTTTATATCGTGTTCGTAATAATGATAATAATAGTAATCAAAATAATTAGGTGTTACAAATATTTGTTTTAATTACACTAATATTAATAATGATAGTTACTATAACATTATTAACGATAATACTAATAATTATCTTAATGATAATATAGTAATAATAATATTAACAATAACAATAACCATTTTTAAATAATGATATATATATTAATAATGATAATAATAATAATAATACCAATAATAATAATAATAATAATAATAATAATAATTGGATAATAATAATAATACTAATTATAACTTTAACGATAATAACGATAGTAATAATAAAAAAAATAACAAATTTTTTTAATGATAAATCCTTTTATTGATAAAGATAATAATAATAATAATAATAATAAGATAAAACTAGAACGACGATAATAACGACGATAATAATAATCATTTTTAATAATAATACAAAAATTCGATGGACTATAACTTCAAATCCGTTCATCGAAATCATTCGATATCTAAATGAAAAGTTCTTAATTTTTCGCTAGCTTTCCAACAACATGCATATCTTATACCTTATCTCAGTCGCATATATAACTAATTCAGGATTCAACATAACCTAACTAAAGGCAATATCAAAAGTACAAACATGCATAATCCTATATACTCGAGCACTAGTCAGGGATACACTATTAGTATGTAAAAGTTAAATTATGAGTACTCACGTATCAATATTGAGATTCAATATTGCAGGAAAGGTACGTAGACGCAACGGAGATGATAAACACTATATTGACCTCACGAGCATACCCATGAACCATACCCAATCACCTCCATAGCTATAACCCATAATTTCCTTAATCCAATCCCACTCGAGAAACAATTTTGAAATCACTCGGACAGTACTCTGACGTAATATTTTATGTATACTAATAATATCTTGAAATAATACGGAGTAAATATATATATGTAAATCGATTGAGAGAGTTTAGAGAAAAATATTTTCAAGTTTCTATGAAATAATGAAACCTATTGAATTCTATTTATAATAGATTTTTGAATTATTAAAGTGAATTATTAAAGTATGAATTATTAAAGTGAATTATTAAAGGATGAATTATTAAAGTGAATTATTAAAGTATGAATTATTAAAGTGAATTATTAAAGTATGAATTATTAAAGTGAATTATTAAAGTATGAATTATTAAAGTGAATTATTAAAGTTAAAGTAAAGTAAAAATAAAGTAAAGGTAAAGTTTAAGTATAGTAAAAGTATAAAACTATGTACGTATAATACGCTTATAAATATATATAATATTAATTTAAATCGTTATATATATTTAATAAAATAAAATATAAATATCGTTATCTTTATCATACTGGTTAAGTAATGAGTTGTCAAAAGTGGTTCTAGATATTTATAAAAGTTATATACGTTTTAATAATAAAGTTCTTTTTAAACTGAAAACGTTTTTGTACGTTTGAAACTAAATCAAATAAATATAATAATTTTGTTTTCCAAAACCAAATATATTTTTAAGAATCATTTTGTTTAAAGGTTAAAATAATGGAATTCGTTATATCATAAAATGTTTTAGAAAAGTAGAATCATATATATTCATAATAGGTTTCAAGTTTTTAAATTACAGTTTGTTGGTGAAGCATAGGATAAAGTTTAAAGGTTAAATAAACGTATGAAATCATCTTAATGAAAAATGTCGAGTTACTTAACTTGTCGATATCCAACATCTAAGTTATTTACACTTCACGCTCTTACTTATAAATCACTTTACCATTTTCCGAATGTTGTCAAAAAGAATAGATTTCTTAAATCACAGTGGACCTCATAACATAGACCCGTAATCATATCATAATGTATCTGATAAATCAATCATTTGATATTATCTTCTAATTCCATCGATAAACATATTGAAACAAATACGTTCATGTAAAGTATTATATGTTTAATACTTTATTAATATTCTCAAGTTATAATATATATATATATATATATACATATATATACATATTTATTTATATATAACGGTTCGTGAATCGTCGGAATTTGGTCGAGGTTATAATGAATGTATGAACACAATTTAAAATTCTTGAGATTTAACTTAACAACTTTGCTTATCGTGTCGGAATAATATAAAGATAAAGTTTAAATTTGGTTGGAAATTTCCGGGTTGTCACAGTACCTACCCGTTAAAGAAATTTCGTCCCGAAATTTGAGTGGAAAGTTCGTGAATGATAATAAGTATGTTTTAATGATGCATACAGGCTGAAAATTAGAGTTTTATCATCAGCGAATAATTTGGATAAACAATTCATTTATATGAAGAGTACGAATGAAGCTAACATAGAAGAGTGAAATGAGTAAGTGTTGATTCATCTTATCATTTGACGTATATATGATTGATTTCCAGATTTCAAGGGATTTGAAGAAAATCTTTGTAATAAGATTTGATTCTCCAGTAACAAAAGGAATTAGGATCCGCTTTAAATGCGATCGTCCATTTTAATTGTTCTGTCAGAGATTTTCTTATAAATTCACCTCCTTCGTTTTCTTACAACTCACACCTTCTGTTGATGCATTTTATGCAAGTCCCTAGACATCTACCCAGGTCCATTGCAGGTACAACATTTTACAGGCCACCATGATCGTTCGTTATTATCCTATCCATGTTTGTATGTGGTTACAGCAACTGCAGGAATGATGTTTGACGATGTTAGACTTAGTCAGATTCTGAGTGAAGCTTCACTCGTACGGCTGATAGGCTCATACGCACGGTTGATACTGAGCTAAGTCACAATTACAACCTAAATGAGAAGACACTAGTGAGTGATCACCTGTACGGCTGATGAAGCCAACTCGTATGTGTGATGGATGAATCGTACGGGTGAGTCAACAGCAGGGGTATATAAAGTCTTATGTTCTTCATTTTAGGTTAAGCCTTTCATTTGTTACACACACTCAGATCTGGTGAGCTCCTCCGATTCTCTCTCAACCCAAATCACCCAGGTGGTGAATAATAGCTCTAGGTGTTGATCTAATCACACTTGATTTAGTTATGGTATGACTAAATTAATCCCAAAAAGCTTAACCTATTTACTAGAGGGTTTGATTCACTTATTCCGTCATTGTGTGAGTTAAATCTGTTGATTTCTAAGTTCCTAGTCATGTTTCATCACCTTCTATTCTTTCCCCCTCAACTCATATTTTAAAGTGTTCATCAATATGCTCCATCCAGTTCTGATTCTCGATATACTTATAACTTTCATATCGGTCATTCTTCTTTTTCATCTACCGCCGGAAGAATCTATTTACTTCTACTATACTCTTAGGTTTATAGTGTTTCTAGTTCTCCCGTATCTTTATATTGCTATATGCATCGATATATATGGTTTATAATTTTTGGTTTGTCGTTGGGCTTTATATCTTCCCTTATATTTCAAAGTCTCTGTTTCTATCTTCTATAATCATTGTCATCCACAGTTAATGCTCTCTTTTATTTACTGCAATTTATACCCCAATTTCTATTTCAGAGTTTTATCCTTTCGTTTCTTCTTCTTGCGATTAAGCACCGCTTGTAATGGTCCAGAATTCACAGATATGAATTTCGGAATGAACATTGTTAATGTTCTAGGAAGGAAATTGTGATGGCACGATCTTGACTTGTCAAATTACTAGAATACCTTGGAAAAGGCCGAATCATCAAGAAATATTTTCTTGATATTTTAGAGGTTAAATAGAATACAAGAGTCGTATAACATGGCACATGATGATGTTATGATCTGTGAATCATCACGTTCCATTTAGAAACTCAGCATGAATTACTGTAATATAATCACGTTGATCAAGTGTCATTATATTATACTAACTCATGCTTCAGTTTCCAACACTACTTCAAAAACATTCATATTTTAAACTCAAAGGTTTACAGAGTATAGGAACTAAACAGTTTCCTTTTTGATGTAATACAGATAGCGCAAAGAGATAAATGATTCCAGATAAGAATAGTTATGGAAATATCTTCAGAAATATGGAGGATATTTATAATGAAAGATACGATGATATCTTAGAATTTCTAATATCAGAGGATGATGAAGAATATTGTCTATAATGGTTTAGTGTCAGGAGCAAGGTATTCGTTAATGACTTCAGCAGACACTGAATCATTTAGATTCTTTGAAGGCAGGTTCAGTCTTTGTGATTTGTCCACAGCCTCCTTCATACTTTGCTCAATCCGTTTTCCAGTTTCAAAACTTCTCTATTTTTTGTTAATACACTAATCATTATCATCAAACTTTTTACTGCTAAGGTCGTTTATAGTTTTTGTTGCTTCATCAGCATTTCGAGAATTAGTTCGCGGTTCAGAGTGTTTTTCAGAAACTTCACATTCGAAGTATGTAAGCCTTGGAAATAGACGTTATGTATAACTGTTGACGTCAACATGCTGTGAGATTTCAAAATACTGATTGCTAATTCCCAATGATTCGTATGGCAATTCTCGTTATAAGAAGCAGATGAGTAAATGATGAGGTTTCGATAAATATAAAGATTCTTCGGAATGCCCAAGATCAGTGAAGTTGTTGGCAAGTTTATTGCTAATGTGGTGGAATATGAAAGGTTCTCCGGTAACAAAAGGGTAATCACATATATCAAAATTATGATAAGGCTACTCCGAATGAAAAAATTGAAGTTGTCTTGCTGGAGCTGTGATATAATTTGCTACTTTGCAAAGGAATTGCAAGGTTATTTTTGCTAATAAATGCCAAAAGATCTAACACAGATATGTGTTGAATTATGACTTTGGTTTCGAGAGCTTTTTAAGTACATAACTGTGGGTAATATGTGGTTGGATCATCATCTCGATTGCTCATTATTTGAAGTGTCTTCAGAGATTTTCGAAGGGTTTGAACACAGATTGTAATTGTTTGTATACATTTGATGTTCTAACACACTTTTGAAGTCAAAGTATAGCTTTGAAAGATGTAGGAATCTAAAAGTGATGGTACCGGTTATATCTCGAATTAAATTCTGAGATTTTAAAATCAGAATATGTAATTGGGTTTGAATGAGTATGGTTGTTTTGATTTCTATGAAAGAATGTATATTATTGTGAAAGTAGGAAGTATAATTGATAATTTGCTTAATCTGATTCGAAGAATGTAACATATTAATTGTGAATTTATATATATCTCTCGGGTATTACCTACCCGTTAAAAATTTTTCACAATTAATATTTTGTACATAAAAATTTTATTACAGTCTTTATGAAAATATATATGTATATATTCTCCTCAGATGTAACATAGATTTTAATGAGTTAATACTAAATTAAACTCATTTGATTTACGGTTGGAACTAGAATCCTTGAAGGCTTTAGAGGTTACATAAGTATTTCTTCAATAATATTGAAATTATGAATCAATACTTCGTTATTTGTTGAGATGTGATGTTGGTTTTCGTTAAATTCTTGTGAACTTCGCAAAGTACGAATGATGTTATCTGAAAAGTTTCGGTTACATCAATGATGAAGTGTAAAATCAAATATATACTTGATTTATTAGGAATTGGAATTTGTTGAATTGAGACAGAGATTGTAGTTAACGATGGTTAAGTCGCGGGCGAGGGACGTACATTATTGCATATTTGTAATATGAATTAACCGAGTAGTTAAGATTCACACACAATAGCTTAGCACGGAAAGATTTATTTTTTATATATATATATATATATATATATATATATATATATATATATATATATATATATATAATTTCTTCAGAGGGAATGAGTTAATTCTTCATAACTTGTTGATACAATATACACGTTATTGATTCGTAATGATGTCCACAGTGATTCTTGAACTGACGGAGTTTGTGATATTATAGGTGTTGTTGATTCTGATGTTGACTGTACTGACGATGCTGGTGACGTTGACGGTACTGTTGATGCTGTTGGTAAAACAAGTTTAACTTGTTAATCACACACCATTTTTGTCAGGGTTTCTACTCTTCCTTCTATCATTTTGGTTCGCTTAACTGATTTATGGTTAGGGCTAGATTAGATAACCTCTAAGACTTTAGAGATTATATAATCGTCGCGGAATGTTTCTCCAATGAAGTTATGAATTAATACTTCGTCAGTTATTGTTGTTGGTACTCCTTGGTATCTATGGTGCGTATGCCGTTGATGCTAGTGGGACAGATTGTGAAGTTAAGGTTTACAACGCGGTTGTGGTTGGAGGTGGTAATGGTACTGTTGGCGTTGATGATGGTGGTACTGGTTATGCTGCTGGTGCTGCTGCTGGTGTTTGTAATCTCTGCACCATATTCTCCAAAGCCACTACCCGAGCGCGAAGTTCGTTGACTTCTTCTATTATTCCAGGATGATTGTCGGTCGGAACGAGCGGATAAATAAAATCTAGAATTTGATGTAGTATATAATCGTGACGAGATACCTTGGAAATGAGAGAGAAAATGGTGTCTCGAACAGGTTCGCCGGTAAGTGCTTCAGGTTCTTCGCCAAGAGGGCAATGTGGTGGATGGAAAGGATCGCCTTCTTCTTGTTTCCAATGATTGAGGAGGCTACGAACCCATCCCCAATTCATCCAGAATAGGTGATGACTGATTGGTTGATCCATTCCGGTCACACTGCTTTCGGAGCTTGAGTGAGATTCCATTTCGGAATCCGAGTGACTTGAACTGATGACAAATTCCATTTCGTACGATTGGATAAAGGATTTTCGATATAAAATGATTTTTCGGCTATCGGGTGGTATTCTATTTACATAGGATATCTATATATAGAGATCAAAAGATTTCATAGATTACGGAGGAATTTGCGGGATATGTCAGGCAAAGTTTAAAGTAACAGATACGATAAGATATGATTTAGCAGATACGTTAAGATTTGAATTTTGTCTATACACTACTCATGCAATTAATGTAGCAAGGCGTGTCTAGACTAATAATGATAAGTAGGTAATTTCCTATGGATGATAAGCAGATGATTTTCGACTAGAAATGATAAGCAAAACTTTTGACATGCAGACACGGTCGAAGTCCAGACTCACTAATGCATCCTAACGACTTATCAGTTAGACACACTAATGCAGACCTGGTTCGCTAAGACCACTGCTCTGATACCAACTGAAAGGACCCGTTCATATACATTATAAACGATTCACAATAGTTGATTACATTGCGAGGTATTTGACCTCTATATGATACATTTTACAAACATTGCATTCGTTTTTAAAAGACAATCTTTCTTTACATAAAAAATTGACAGGCATGCATACCATTTCATAATATTCACTATCCAACTATAAATTGATTTAATAATAATCTTTGATGAACTCAATGACTCGAATGCAACGTTCTTCGAAATATGCTATGAAAGACTCCAAGTAATATCTTTAAAATGAGCAAATGCACAGCGGAAGATTTCTTTAACACCTGAGAATAAACATGCTTTAAAGTGTCAACCAAAAGGTTGGTGAGTTCATTAGTTTATCATAATCATTTATTTCCATCATTTTAATAGACCACAAGAATTTCATTTCCAGTTCTCATAAATATACGTCCCATGCATAGAGACAAAAATAATCATTCATATGGTGAACACCTGGTAACCGACATTAACTAGATACATATAAGAATATCCCCTATCATTCCGGGATCCTCCTTCGGACATGATATAAATTTCGAAGTACTAAAGCATCCGGTTCTTTGGATGGGGTTTGTTAGGCCCAATAGATCTATCTTTAGGATTCGCGTCAATTAGGGTGTCTGTTCCCTAATTCTTAGATTACCAGACTTTAATAAAAAGGGGCATATTCGATTTCGATAATTCAACCATAGAATGTAGTTTCAATTACTTGTGTCTATTTCGTAAAACAGTTATAAAAACAGCGCATGTATTCTCAGTCCCAAAAATATATATTACAAAAACATTTAAAAAGGGATTAATGAACTCACCATACTGTATTTCGTAGTAAAAATACATATAACGTCATTGAACAAGTGCAAGGTTGGCCTCGGATTCACGAACCTAAATTAATTATATATATTTATGTGTTGGTCAATATTTGTCTAACAAATTAGGTCAAGTCATAGTGTACCACAATCCTAATGCTCGAGACTAATATGCAAAAGTCAACAAAAGTAAATTTGACTCAAAATAATTTCCAAAAATCTATACATGATTAATATATAGTTTAAATATCGTCGTTTTATATTTTTAAATATTTTTAAAAGATTTATTAGAGTAAATAATATAATTTATTTATTAATAAATAAAATTTTATATTATATTTATATAATAAAATATACTTTTATATATATTAAGTAATAAAATTTTTAGGGTTCATTTAATATTATAAAGATAATATGATAGGTATTATTAAAGTAAGTTATTACACGTAGTAAAATATGTTTGTATCAAATATTTATTTGATAAAATAATATCTATAATGATAGTAAGTAAAAGTTGTATTATTTTGTAATAATAATTATTATTATAAAAATATCAATATTTATAATTACTAAGATGACATTATGATAAAACGATAATTCTAATTATGATAACTTTAATATTTACGATAATTTTTAATATTATCTTTAAAATAATAATTCTATTTGAAATAATAATAATAATGATATTTTATAGTAACAATGACATTTCTATTAAAATGATAATTTTTGTTAAAATGATAGTTTTAATACTAACGATAATTTTAATAATAATAGTAATGATAAAAATAATAAGAACGATAATTTTATCTAAATCAATATCTTATAATATTTTAAATTCATCATGATACTCTTACCCATTATTTCCTAATCGTTTCGTTTAATTACTTTTAATCGTCTTTTATATCGTGTTCGTAATAATGATAATAATAGTAATCAAAATAATTAGGTGTTACAAATATTTGTTTTAATTACACTAATATTAATAATGATAGTTACTATAACATTATTAACGATAATACTAATAATTATCTTAATGATAATATAGTAATAATAATATTAACAATAACAATAACCATTTTTAAATAATGATATATATATTAATAATGATAATAATAATAATAATACCAATAATAATAATAATAATAATAATAATAATAATTGGATAATAATAATAATACTAATTATAACTTTAACGATAATAACGATAGTAATAATAAAAAAAATAACAAATTTTTTTAATGATAAATCCTTTTATTGATAAAGATAATAATAATAATAATAATAATAATAAGATAAAACTAGAACGACGATAATAACGACGATAATAATAATCATTTTTAATAATAATACAAAAATTCGATGGACTATAACTTCAAATCCGTTCATCGAAATCATTCGATATCTAAATGAAAAGTTCTTAATTTTTCGCTAGCTTTCCAACAACATGCATATCTTATACCTTATCTCAGTCGCATATATAACTAATTCAGGATTCAACATAACCTAACTAAAGGCAATATCAAAAGTACAAACATGCATAATCCTATATACTCGAGCACTAGTCAGGGATACACTATTAGTATGTAAAAGTTAAATTATGAGTACTCACGTATCAATATTGAGATTCAATATTGCAGGAAAGGTACGTAGACGCAACGGAGATGATAAACACTATATTGACCTCACGAGCATACCCATGAACCATACCCAATCACCTCCATAGCTATAACCCATAATTTCCTTAATCCAATCCCACTCGAGAAACAATTTTGAAATCACTCGGACAGTACTCTGACGTAATATTTTATGTATACTAATAATATCTTGAAATAATACGGAGTAAATATATATATGTAAATCGATTGAGAGAGTTTAGAGAAAAATATTTTCAAGTTTCTATGAAATAATGAAACCTATTGAATTCTATTTATAATAGATTTTTGAATTATTAAAGTGAATTATTAAAGTATGAATTATTAAAGTGAATTATTAAAGGATGAATTATTAAAGTGAATTATTAAAGTATGAATTATTAAAGTGAATTATTAAAGTATGAATTATTAAAGTGAATTATTAAAGTATGAATTATTAAAGTGAATTATTAAAGTTAAAGTAAAGTAAAAATAAAGTAAAGGTAAAGTTTAAGTATAGTAAAAGTATAAAACTATGTACGTATAATACGCTTATAAATATATATAATATTAATTTAAATCGTTATATATATTTAATAAAATAAAATATAAATATCGTTATCTTTATCATACTGGTTAAGTAATGAGTTGTCAAAAGTGGTTCTAGATATTTATAAAAGTTATATACGTTTTAATAATAAAGTTCTTTTTAAACTGAAAACGTTTTTGTACGTTTGAAACTAAATCAAATAAATATAATAATTTTGTTTTCCAAAACCAAATATATTTTTAAGAATCATTTTGTTTAAAGGTTAAAATAATGGAATTCGTTATATCATAAAATGTTTTAGAAAAGTAGAATCATATATATTCATAATAGGTTTCAAGTTTTTAAATTACAGTTTGTTGGTGAAGCATGGGATAAAGTTTAAAGGTTAAATAAACGTATGAAATCATCTTAATGAAAAATGTCGAGTTACTTAACTTGTCGATATCCAACATCTAAGTTATTTACACTTCACGCTCTTACTTATAAATCACTTTACCATTTTCCGAATGTTGTCAAAAAGAATAGATTTCTTAAATCACAGTGGACCTCATAACATAGACCCGTAATCATATCATAATGTATCTGATAAATCAATCATTTGATATTATCTTCTAATTCCATCGATAAACATATTGAAACAAATACGTTCATGTAAAGTATTATATGTTTAATACTTTATTAATATTCTCAAGTTATAATATATATATATATATACATATATATACATATTTATTTATATATAACGGTTCGTGAATCGTCGGAATTTGGTCGAGGTTATAATGAATGTATGAACACAATTTAAAATTCTTGAGATTTAACTTAACAACTTTGCTTATCGTGTCGGAATAATATAAAGATAAAGTTTAAATTTGGTTGGAAATTTCCGGGTTGTCACAGAAATGGGAAAACATTACCATGGATTTCATTACTAAATTCCCAAGGACTGCAAGTGGTTCTGATACTATTTGGGTAATAGTCGATCGTCTCACCAAATTAGCACATTTTCTGCCAATGAGAGAAGATGACAAAATGGAGAAGTTGGCGCGATTATACTTGAAAGAATTTGTCTCCAGACATGGAATACCAATCTCTATTATCTCTGATAGGGATGGCAGATTTGTTTCAAGGTTTTGGCAGACATTACAGCAAGCATTAGGAACTCGTCTAGACATGAGTACTGCCTATCATCCACAGACTGATGGGCAGACCGAAAGGACGATACAAACGCTTGAAGACATGCTACGAGCATATGTTATCGATTTTGGAAACAGTTGGGATCGACATCTACCGTTAGTAGAATTTTCCTACAACAACAGTTATCATTCGATTATTGAGATGGCAGCATTCGAGACAATTTATGGTAGAAAGTGCAGGTCTCCAATTTGTTGGAGTGTAGTTGGGATAGACAGATTACGGGTCCAGAAATTATTCAAGAAATCACAGAGAAGATCATTCAAATTCAACAACGGTTAAAAACCGCCCAAAGTCGACAAAAGAGCTACGCGGACATTAAAAGAAAAGATATAGAATTTGAAATTGGAGAGATGGTCATGCTTAAGGTTTCACCTTGGAAAGGTGTTGTTCGATTTGGTAAACGGGGGAAACTAAATCCAAGATACATCGGGCCATTCAAGATTATAGATCGTGTCGAACCAGTAGCTTACCGACTTGAGTTACCTCAACAAATCGCGGCTGTACATAACACTTTCCATGTCTCGAATTTGAAAAAATGTTTTGCTAAAGAAGATCTCACGATTCCGGTAGACGAAATCCAAATCAATGAAAAACTTCAATTCATCGAAGAACCCGTCGAAATAATGGATCGTGAGGTTAAAAGGCTTAAGCAAAACAAGATACCAATTGTTAGGGTTCGATGGAATGCTCGTAGAGGACCCGAGTTCACCTGGGAACGTGAAGACCAGATAAAGAAGAAACACCCGCACTTATTTCCAGAAGATGTGTCAACACCATCAACCGCTTAAAATTTCGGGACGAAATTTATTTAACGGGTAGGTACTGTAGTGACCCGAACTTTTCCATGATTATATATTAAATGAAAATTATATTTTCATGATTAAATGTTTTCAACATGTTAAGCAATCAAACTTGTTAAGACTTGATTAATTGAAATGAGTTTCATGCAGACAATTGACCACCCAAGTTGACCAGTGATTCACGAACGTTAAAAACTTGTAAAAACTACATGATGATATATATATGGATATATATATGGTTAACATGAGATTATGATAAGTAAGTATCTTACTAAGTGTATTAACAATGAGTGATATACATAAAAATGAGATTATTGAATTAAGAAACTCGAAACGATATATATAACGATTATCGTTATAATAACATCTTACTAAATACATATGAATCATATTAAGATATAGATACACTATGTTTAACATGATAACATTATAAATCATTCATGAATTATTTACATGAAAACAAACTTACACATCCTTTATATCTAATCCATATACCAATGACCAAAAACACCTATAAACACTTTCATTCTTCAATTTTCTTCATCTAATTGATCTCTCTCAAGTTCTATCTTCATGTTCTAAGTGTTCTTCATAAATTCTATAAGCTCTAGTTTCATAAAATCAAGAATACTATCAAGTTTTCAAGATTACTTCTAAGCTTTCTAATCCAATCCAAGTAATCATCCAAGATCAAGAAACCTTTGTTATTTATTGTAGGTTATCTTTCTTATTCAAGGTAATATTCATATTCAAACTTTGATTCGATTTCTATAACTATAAACTATCTTAATTCGAATAAAAATCTTACTTGAACTTGTTTTCGTGTCATGATTCTACTTCAAGAACTTTCAAGCCATCCAAGATCATTTGAAGCTAGATCATTTCTTGTCACTTCTAGTAGGTTTACCTACTAAACTTGAGGTAGTAATAGTGTTCATAACATCATTCGATTCATATATATAAAACTATCTTATTTGAAGATTTGAACATGTAATCACTAGAACATAGTTTAGTTAATTCTAAACTTGTTCGCAAACAAAGTTAATCCTTCTAACTTGACTTTTAAAATTAACTAGTCACATGTTCTATATCTATATGATATGCTAACTTAATGATTTAAAACCTGAAAACACGAAAAACACCGTAAAACCGGACATACGCCGTCGTAGTAACACCGCGGGCTGTTTTGGGTTAGTTAATTAAAACTATGATAAACTTTGATTTAAAATCTATTCTTCTGGGAAAATGATTTTTATTGTGAACATGAAACTATATCCAAAAATCATGGTTAAACTCAAAGTGGAAGTATGTTTTCCAAAATGGTCATCTGGACGTCATTCTTTCGACTGAAATGACTACCTTTACAAAGATGACTTATATTATGTATTTCTGACTATAAACTTATACTTTTTATGTTTAGATTCATAAACTTAAGTTCAATATGAAACCTTAGCAACTTGAATCACTCAAAATGGATTTAAAACAAAGAAGTTATGGGTAAAACAAGATTGGATAATTTTGCTTGTTGTAGCTACGTGAAATTTGCAACAAATCTATACAAATCATAACTTAACTAACTTATATTGTATTATACATGTATTCTAACATATATTATGTAATCTTGGGATACTATAGACACGAATACAATGTTTTGACATATCATATCGACCCATCTATATATATATTTCGGAACAACCATAGACACTCTATATGCAGTAATGTTGGAGTTAGCTATATAGGGTTGAGGTTGATTCCAAATAATATATATACTTTGAGTTGTGATCTAGCTTGAGACTTGTATACATTGGGTCATGGATTGATTCGAGATATTATATATTGATTTATTTCTGTACATCTAACTGTGGACAACTAGTTGTAGGTTACTAATGAGGACTGCTGACTTAACAAACTCAAATCATTAAAATGTAATAAAAATGTTGTAAATATATTTTGATCATACTTTGATATATATGTACATATTTGTTATAGGTTCGTGAATCAACCCGTGGCTAAGTCTTACTTCCCGTCGAAGTAAAAATCTGTGAAAGTGAGTTATAGTCCCAATTTTAAAAATCTAATATTTTTGTGCTGAGAATACATGCAATTTTATAAATGTTTTACAAAATAGACACAAGTACGTGAAACTACTTTCTATGGTTGAATGATCGAAGCCGAATATGCCCCTTTTGCTTGGTAACCTAAGAATTAGTAAACCAGTCTACTAATTGACGCGAATCCTAAAGATAGATTTATTGGGCTCAACAAACCCCATCCGTTGTAGCGGATGCTTTAGTACTTCGAGTTTTTATATCATGTCCGATGGAGAATGATGGGGATATTCTTATATGCATCTTGTTAATGTCGGTTACCAGGTATTCACCATATGAATGATTTTTATCTCTATGAATGGGATGATGTTTATGAAAAAAGAAAATATGAAATCTTGTGGTCTATTATTACGATTGATAAATATATAGGTTAAACCTATAACTCACCAAATTTTTGTTGACTTTTTAAGCATGTTTATTCTCAGGTAATTGTTAAGAACTTCCGCTATTGCATACTAAATTAAGGACAAGATTTGGAGTCCATGCTTGTATAATATTGTTTGAAAACTGCATTCGAAGACATATATTGTTGTGTAATATTATTGTAAATCATTATGTAATGGTCGTGTGATAACGCTATAGTTTTGATTATCATTTTTAAATCTTTATCGATAAAATAAAGGTTATGGTTTGTTTTAAAATCAAATGCAGTCTTTGAAAAACGTCTCATATAGAGGTCAAAACCTCGCAACGAAATCAATTAATATGGAACATTTATAATCAATATGAACGGGATATTTAAGCTGAGGTTTACGACGCGGTTTTCATTGGGGGTGTAATAGTACTGTTGGCGTTGATGATGGTGATATTGGTTATGCTGCTGGTGCTGCTGATGGTGTTTGTAACCTATGTACCATATTCTCTAAAGCCACTACCCAAGCGCGAAGCTCGTTGACTTCTTCTAATACACCGGGGTGATTGTCGGCTCGGAAGAGCGGATAAATAAAATCTAGAATTTGATGTAGTATGTAATCGTGACGAGATACTCTGGAAATGAGAGAGAAAATGGTGTCTCGAACAGGTTCGTCGGTAAGTGCTTCAGGTTCTTTGCCAAGAGGGCAATGTGGTGGATGGAAAGGATCGCCTTCTTCTTGTCTCCAATGATTAAGGAGGCTACGAACCCATCCCCAATTCATCAAGAATAGATGATGGCTGATTGGTTGGTCCATTCCGGTCACACTGCTTTCGGAGCTTGAGTGGGATTCCATTTCGGAATCTGAGGGACTTTAACAAATGACGAATTCCATTTCCTACGATTGAATAAGGATTTTTCGATATGAAATGATTTTCGGTTATCGGATGATATTCTAATTACATAGAATATCCATAGATATAGAACAAAAGATTTTGTAGATTACGGAAGAATTTGCGGGATATGTCAGGCAAAGCTTACAGTAACAGATATGCTAAGATATGAATTAGAAGATACACTAAGATATGAATTTTGTCTATACACTATTCATGCAATCTATGCAATAAGATGTGTCTAGACTAAGAATGATAAGCAGGTAATTTTCCGACAAAAATGATAAGCAAAACTTTTAACATGCAGACACGGTGGAAGTCCAGACTCACTAATGCATCCTAACGACTTATCAGTTAGACACACTAATGTAGACCTGGTTCGCTAAGACCACCGCTCTGATCCCACATGTAAAGACCCGTCCTAATCCATAAGAACGAATACAATAATATATGATTACATTGCGAGGTATTTGACCTCTATATGATTCATTTTACAAACATTGCATTCGTTTTAAAAGAAAAACTTTCATTACTTCAAAATTTGACAGGCATGCATACCATTTCATAATATCCAACTATAAATGATCTAATCTGTCATTTACTTAATCATAATCTTTACTGAACTCAACGACTTGAATGCAACATCTTTTGAAATATGCCATGAATGATTACTGAAACACCCCGTCCTAATCCATCCGGATGAAGTCCATATTGATTATAAATGATTCATAATAGTTGATTACATCGCGAGGTACTTGACCTCTAAATGATACATTTTACAAATATTGCATTCGTTTTTGAAAAGACAATATTTCATTACATTGAAAGTTGACGGCATGCATACCATTTCATAATATATCTAACTATAATTGACTTAATATTCATCTTGATGAACTCAACGACTCGAATGCAACGTCTTTTGAAATATGTGATGAATGACTCCAAGTAATATCCCAATAATGAGCAAATACACAACGGAAGATTTCTTTCGTACCTGAGAATAAACATGCTTTAAAGTATCAACCAAAAGGTTGGTGAGTTCATTAGTTTAACATAAATAATCATTTCCATCATTTTAATAGACCATAAGATTTCATATTTCCATTTCTCATAAACATACGTCCCATGCATAGAGACAAAAATATCATTCATATGGATTGAACACCTGGTAACCGACAATCACAATATGCATATAAGAATATCCCCATCATTCCGGGATCCTCCTTCGGACATGATATAATTTCGAAGTACTAAAGCATCCGGTAATTTGGATGGGCTTGTTGGGCCCAATAGATCTATCTTTAGGATTCGCGTCAATTAGGGTGTCTGTTCCCTAATTCTTAGATTACCAGACTATAAAGGGGCATATTCGGTTCAATAATTCAACCATAGAATGTAGTTTCGATTACTTGTGTCTATTTCGTAAAACCGTTATAAAAGTTGCGCATGTATTCTCAGCCCAAAAATATAAAAGGGTAAAAAGGCAAATGAAACTCACCTAATGTATTTTGTAGTAAAAATACATATGACTATATTGAACAACTGAACAATGCAGGGTTGGCCTCGGATTCACGAACCTATATCATTTGTATATTTATTAAAACATGCAATTCGTAATCGAGCAAATTTATATATATTATAATTAATAGTATACTTGTTGTATTATATGCTATATAGATTTAGATGGTTTAATTTATTTAATTTATATACCTTACATAATTATTATTTATCATTCTTTAATATATTAATAATAAAAATCTATATTAGGGTTTATATATGATAACAATATATATTGATACATTTAATACATATATATATATATATATATATATATATATATATATATATATATATATATATATATATATATATATATATATATATATATATATATATATATATATATATATATATATATATATATAGTTTAGTTAATATTATTGCAGTGTAACCTTATATAAAATATTTACTTGTAATAATACTAATATGATAAGAGTGATTGTCATAATATTGATAATAATATTAATTTTAATAATGTAAATCTTACTAAAGATATTAACGTTAATAAAAATGTTGATTTTAGTAAGAATAATAGTTTTTCTAAAAGTAGTAAATTTCTTAATATAATAATAATAATAATAATAATAATAATAATAATAATAATAATAATAATAATAATAATAATAATAATAATAATAATAATAATAATAATAATAATAATAATAATAATAATAGCAGTGTTAATAAAAATAATAATCAAATTTATCCTAAACTTCATGTTTAGTTTCTAAATCTATATCTATAGTTCCTATAACTTAATGTTATAACCATATTCATAATTTTTATCCTATTAACTTTTATTATGAATTTTATAATATAAATGTTATTAATATGTTCGAAATCCTGTTTTTAATAATAGCAATAATAATACTAATAATGATAATGTTAGTAATGATAATACTAATAATTTTTAAATGATAATAATAGTACCAATGATAATACTAATAATAATGATAATAATCTTATTAATCACATTACTACAAATCATACTATAATAATAATAATAATAATAATAATAATAATAATAATAATAATAATAATAATAATAATAATAATAATAATAATAATAATAATAATAATAATAATAATAATAATAATAATAATAATAGTAATAATAATAATAATAATAATAGTAATAATAGTAATAATAATAATAATAATAATAATAATAATAATAATAATAATAATAATAATAATAATAATAATAATAATAATAATAATAATAATAATCAATAACAATGATAATTTGTAATAATAATAACAATAACAATAACAATAACAATAATAATAATAATAATAATAATAATAATAATAATAATAATAATAATAATAATAATAATAATAATAATAATAATAATAATAATAATAATAATAATAATAATAATAATAATAATAATAGAAATAGAATTAAGAGGGTATACCATTTAAGAGCCTTTACTAAAAAAATGCTCTAGATGAGGCTCGAACCCACGACCCCGCGTTCACCCAACACTCCCATAAACCATTTGACCGATTCAGGTTTTCTGTTTATATTATCGATCTAATTCTCTTTATCTTAATACCTATATTTATCTTGATCATCATCGTAAGCTCACCAAAGATAATAGCAACACGGCCCAAAGTATATCTTATCTAAGTCTAAATAACAATTTCGTGGGCTACTGTATCGTTACCACAATTGAATTAGAAGTCCAGTAGTAATCATAAAAAAAAATATTTCGGTTATATTCTTTAACCGATCAAAACAAACGAGGCAGTTTAATAGAGTAGCAAACTAGGGTTTCGCTTCATCATCATCATTATCATAGGTTCATCGTTATCATCAGGTACATCACAACGAAACATCATCATTCATCGTTAGCTTTTCATCACCGTGATCATGGAACCATTCCTACAGTACCACTGTTCGTCTTCTCCATAATTCCGTTTTAATTGCAGCTGGTGTTTATCGAGCAACAATAAAATCACAGTAGCAGGAGAAGGTTTAATGGTTGTTATGGTGATTCGTTTAACAAAGGGTGGTGGTTTATGATGGTAATCGATGGTGTAGTTAAGTTTTCGGCCAAAACAAAAGAAGAACCAGTGGGTTGTTTGCAACAGAAGACACACGTAGCAGTAGCACGTGTTCATGATGATGGTTTGGTGTGGTTTATTATCGACAAGAAACAGGAACGAAAAAAAATATCGCAGTCGCAGTAGTAATACGTGTAATATTTGATTAGGATTAACTTTGTGAGGTTGTGGTGATTAACATTATAGAGTACAATCTCTAGCATATTACTATGGTTCAATGGTTTCTTTTGTCAATCAGAGAACTAAGAGAAAAATATAGTGGGATTTCGAGGTAGTGATTTGATAGTGCTCCAAATGAACATATATTTTGTAGCAATATCGTTCCAATATGTAAAGTTTTTAAATGTAATTTCCTTATTTTTAGTTGTAATAGTTAAATAAATAAGTGCGAAGACGAAAGACGCAAATCGCTCGAAAATGAAGATTTAAAGACAAAAACGAAGATTTGAAAGACCAAAACATCCAAAAAGCTCAAATGTACAAGATACAATTCAAAAGGTTCAATTTATTGATGAGAAACGTCTAAAAATGACAAGAGTACAAGTTACAAAACGCAAAGTACAAGATATTAAATTATACGAAAGGACGTTCGAAAATCCGGAACCAGGACATGAACCAACTCTCAACGCTCGACGCAACGGTGTAAAAATTACGAGTCAACTATGCACAAGAATAAAATATAATATTTAAATAATTCATAATAAGAATAATATTAAATAATAAAAAGTTGTTAATTGAGCATAGTTTAGGGGTCGTAAATGAAAATTTCATTTCATAATTCGCCTATAAAAACAAGTTATATCGATCAATTTTAGGGACACACTTTTCGATCATATTTTCTATCCTCGATCCATCTATCAAATATCTATATCTAATATCCAATATCTATATTCTATATCTCTATCATAATGTTAACTTAATAAGATATAACAATAATCTTAATTTTAATTTTAAATTATGATAATAATAAGATTTATGATAGAGATCGTTTGAGTGTGTAAGTCGAAATTCTGTCCGTGTAACGCTACGCTATTTTTAATCATTGTAAGTTATGTTCAACCTTTTTACATTAATGTCTCGTAGCTAAGTCGTTATTATGCTTATTTAAAATGAAGTAATCATGATGTTGGGCTAATTACTAAAATTGGGTAATTGGGCTTTGTACCATAATTGGGGTTTGAACAAAAGAACGACACATGTGGAAATTGAACTATGGGCTATTAATAGATGGGGGGTATTGTCTAATTGAGTGACAACTCATTGGAGTCTGTCGAACCTATCTTCAAATTAATTAACCTAATAATTAATAATGATTATGGTTGTCCTATTTAGTGATGTTCATATGGAATCTGTTATAATCATTTAATTAATCAATTGGGTTGGGTAATTGATTATTCATTCTGATCAAGTGGATGAATTAATATTCATAAACTAATTAAAACAGGGGTGGATTACATACAGTGATAACTGGTGTAATTGTTGACAGAAGTGATAACTGCGTCACAGTTTAAATCCTTAATCAGTTGGAATATTTGACTTCGGGTATAAGGGTAATTTGACGAAGATACTCGCACTTTATATTTATGACCGATGGACTATTATGGACAAAAACCAGATAGACGTATCAAATAAACCAGGACAAAGGACAATTAACCCATGGTAATAAATTAAAATCAACACGTCAAACATCATGATTACGGAAGTTTAAATAAGCATAATTCTTTTATTATATTTCTCATCGTATCTTTATTTACTGTCATTTTATTACTAGCAATTTTATTTTCTGTCATTTTATTTATCGCAATTTATTTTACGCACTTTAATTTTTGTCATTTATTTTTACGCTTAAAATCGACAAACCGGTCATTAAACGGTAAAACCCCCATTTTATAATAATACTACTACTTATTTATATATATATTTTTACAAATAAACTTAATAATATAGCGTTAACTTCACCAGCTCCCTGTGGAACGAACCGGACTTACTAAAAACTACACTACTCTACGATTAGGTACACTGCCTATAGTGTTGTAGCAAGGTTTAGGTATATCCCATCCGTAAATTAATAAAACTTGTGTCATATTTTGTAGTATTTTGTATTAAAAATTTAATACTATTTCGTACCCTCACGCTACATCATCAAGTTTTTGGCGCCGCTGCCGGGGAGCGCTAAAACGTTATATTTTTAATTATAATAATATTGAAATAAAATATAATAATATAATAATATTGAAATAGAATATAATAATATAATAATATTGAAATAGAATATAATAATATAAAAATATTTAAGAATCAAAAATTTACGTAAATTTTAAAAAAGTCGTATTTATTAAATACTTCAGGGGTATATTATGTAACTTATAATTAATAATTGCTATCATGTCGCTTTCATGTGAATAGTAAATTAATTAATTTATTTTCATTTACTATTCATGAATAGTAAATGAATTAAAAAAAAAAGTTTTAAAAAAAAAAATTATAATTATAAAAAAATTATTAATTTGTAAAAAAAAATCGTTTTTAAAAAAAAAAAAAAATAAAATCGTTTTTAAAAAAAAAAAAAAAAAATTTCGTTTTAAAAAAAAAAAAAAAAATTTGTGTAAAAAAAAAAAATCGTTTAAAAAAAAAATTTTGTAAAAAAAAAAATCGTTTTTTTTTAAAAAATTTAAAAAAAAAAAAAAAACGAAAAAAAAAAAAAAAAAAAAAAAAAACGTAAAAAAAAAACGTAAAAAAAAAAAACGTAAAAAAAAAAAAAAAAAAATTATTAAAAAAAATATATATATTTTTAAAATTTTGTCTATAAAAAAAAATGTTTTTTTAGTTTTATTACCTTTAGATTTTTAGACTATAGTCGCAACTTTTAGTATTAAGTTTAGTTTTGCCATAGTTATTTTTACTTCTAGAATTTTTAGGCTTTGCCGTAAAATCCCTTAAGTGCTTATTCCTTAGACTAAGTTTTAGGTGCTTTAGAATTTTACGACGCCGTATTTCGCACTACTTTCTTATTTTTATTTTTCGACGCCTATTTTTCGACCTTTTATTTTTCGACATTTTTCGACGCGCAATCTATTTCTTTCTTATTTCTCGCCATTCTAGTTTTTAGGACTTAGAATTTTTTTCTACTTCTTCTCTAAATTTCTTAAAATTACGAAAATTTATTTTAAGTGGTTAAATTGATAGACATCAAAATTTTCTGGTTCGTAGTAATAGTTGGATTTGTACGTGGACCGGGTTATTGGAGCCAAACAGTCCTCAATTATATTGAGACCAAACGAATCCTGCCCCTCTGCTGCATCTTTTGGCTATTCGAAACGTGGGCAAAATCAGAAAAGTCTATTGGTTGGATAACTTATTATAATTTTTCTTTCCTTTTTAAAACTAATAGGATATTCAGTGAATGCACCGAGCAAGACGTTCACCACCTTTTGTACGTGCACCACCTGTAACTCGATCAAGACATCGTTTAACGAATATCGCCGCCGTTGATTTTTCTTTAGAATCGTCATCAAGTCGACCAAATCCTCAAACTCAAATTTCCGATAATCCAGTTTTTGAAACAAACCTCACAATTGAGAATCCGGAGAATATTCAGGAACGGTTTGTAGATCCCGAACCATTAAACTTTCCTCCGGAACCACCAATCATTCAAACAGAGATTGTTGCGGAAAGAAACCATTAAATCAGAATCCTCTAGTGATTCGGATACAACAAATCCAATCATGAAAAATCTAGAACCTCTAAGTATGGAAAAACGAATGAGAGCTAAGCGCACTGGCCAAGGTCACGCCATTATTAAACCAGAAGTTAATGCTCCAGATTATGAAATTAAAGGACAAATTCTACACATGGTAACTAATCAGTGCCAATATAGTGGTACGCCGAATGAAGACCCAAACGAACATCTTCGTACGTTTAATAGGATCTGTACACTATTCAAAATCCGAGAAGTGAAAGACGAACAAATCTATCTCATGTTATTTCCCTGGACTTTAAAGGGAGAAGCCAAAGATTGGTTAGAATCATTACCTGAAGGGGCGATTGACACATGGGATGTTTTAGTTGAAAAATTTCTTAAACGATTCTTTCCGGCATCCAAAGCCGTGAGACTTCAAGGAGAAATTGTTACGTTCGCGCAAAATCCAAATGAAACATTATATGAGGCGTGGACAAGATTCGGAAGGATGTTGAGAGGATGTCCTCAACACGGATTAGATACTTTTCAAATAGTACAAATCTTCTATAAAGGCGTAGACATCGCCACACGAAAAGACATCGACATAACCGCTGGTGGATCCATTATGAAGAAAACCGCAACTGAAGCTTACAAAATTATTGATAACACAGCCTCCCACTCGCATGAGTGGCACCAAGAAAAAGATATCTTTCGATCATCTAAAGCGGCTAGAGCCGATTCTAGCCCTGACTTTGATTCCGTTTCCGCAAAAATAGATGCTTTCGAAAGACGAATGGAAAAGATGAATAAAGATATTCACGCAATACGAATCAGTTGTGAGCAATGCGGTGGACCACACTTATTGAAAGATTGTCACATTGAACCAACGATGGAACAACGAGAGAATGTTTCCTATATGAACCAAAGGCCGGGAAATAATTATCAAAATAATTATCAACCGCCAAGGCTAAACTTAAATCGAAATCAAAACATTCTTTACAATCCAAAAGGACCCGAAAATAACTGGTATAACCAACAAGGTCCGAATAACCAACCAACTCAAAACAACACTTTCAATCAATAAAGACCTAGCTTGTATAAACCACCACAACAACCCGAAGAGAAAAAGCCAAATCTAGAAGAAATGATGGCAAAGCTGATTGAATCTCAAACACAATTCATTACATCTCAAACCCAAACGAACGAGAGGTTTGATCAGTCATTAAGAACTCAACAAGCTTCCATTTTGAATCTAGAAAAACACGTAGGTACTCTTGCTAGCATGATGAGTGAGAGGGAACAAGGAAAGCTACCGAGTAATACTGAAGTAAATCCTCGGAATGAGAATGTTAATATGGTGTCAACGAATTCTGAAAAACCAGCATCAGAAGATGGGAAGGTTTTAGATGAGAGTAACAATGAAGAAGTTACACCACCACCACCCGAGTATGTAAAGCCAGTGGTGGCACCATACAAACCACCCATCCCGTTTCCAAGAAAAGGAGTTGAGTATGAGCAAGTGATAGGTAATAAAGATTGTGATACCTCTGGAAAGAAGAAGAAGAAAAAGAATAAGAAAGTGCAAGAAACAAAAGCCGTAAATATAAACCCGGTGAAGACAGTTCCACCAAAACCTCCACCTAGGGTAGGTGATCCGGGTGAATTTATTGTTCCTTGTCTACTTAGTGATTGTGTCATGTATGATGCACTAGCAGATTTAGGTGCGAGTGTAAGTGTTATGCCTCTTTCCTTATATAAGAGATTAGGTGTAGGTAAGTTAAGTCCAACGGATATGAGTGTTCGACTCTTTGATCAAACCATTAAGCACCCAGTTGGAATTGCTGACAACCTACCCGTTCAAGTAGGCAATTTAACCTTTCTAGTCGAATTTATTGTCATTGACATAGAAGAGGACCCAAACATTCCTCTAATTTTAGGTCGGCCATTCTTAGCGTCCACCGGGGCGTTATTTGATGTAGGAAATGGAAGAATGACACTTAAAAGTGGTAACAAATCTATCACCTTTATGATTCGAAAGTCTAAATCTCCACCAACTAAAACCGTTGAACCAGTAAAAACGATTGGTAATAACCATGTTGTTTTACCAACTCCAACGGTAGTGCTTAGCAATAATAAAACGCCTAAGTGTGGGGAAAATGAAGTAAAATCTAATGATGACTTGATAATAAAGAACCCCGTTGTTGATACGAAATTAAATGACCCCGTTATTAACAGTTCAATGAAGAAACTTTTTAAACGGGCTATCGATGCTAGAAGTAAGGGGAACTTTAAGTTATGTAACCGGTTAGTATCCAATCTGTCGCCTAAAGAAAAGGCGAAACTAGTTGAATTTTGGGATATTACGGAAGAAGCCGGGCACTGGCTTAAAGAAAAAGTCACAGATAGGCAAGTTGATTATGGACCAAAAGAAATTGACGATGAAGTTAATCACAATTTCGACACCACAGCTACCTAAGTGTGGGGAGATTCAAATGTTCTAAGAAAATGTTATCTAGAGTTAGTTGTTCTGTTCTCGTGTAGTTCCGAGAATGGAATCCGATTGGTCTTTTCCGCTAGCAGACACTAAAGAACTAGTTTTCTCCCCCCATTCTGAATTTTTGTTTTTTTTTAGGTTTTATATGAAATTAATATGCTTTTAAGTTTTGTGTGATATTTAAAAACAAAATTTACTTTATTTCATTAAGTTGAAAAAAAAAAAAAAATGATTTATAAAATTCGTCGTAAGTTGAAGACTAGGTCATAGAGCCGAAATTACTTTACCCGAGGGCGGGGCGACAAATTTTGTTATCATTATTTTTAATTTTATTGATTTAAAGTATGCCAAAAATATTATACTTCATAAATTTTTGAAAAGTGGGGTTATAAACCAAACTTCAAAAATATATATACATATATATATGTTTGTATTTTATCTTATGTACAAAACAGAGTAAAACAATGCACTTTCAAAGACTGTCATTAAAGTTAAGCAAAAGGTACTAATTTTGACGACAAGACGCAAAACAACAAATATGATATAACAAATGAAGGAATGAACGATGAGGCGCCATCTATCATTCGACGAGCTTTGTAATTACAAACTCGGTATTTTTAATCACTTTTCTACGCTAATCACCCTCATGAATTTAAATTATAGTCTGATTTCATGCAAATGAGGGCATTGCATGATCTTAAGTGTGGGGAAGGGTTATAAATTCTCTCAGGTTTATACTTGGTTTATTTGCCAAATTTTGTGAAAATTTGAAAAATTTTCAATTAAATGAAGTCAAAATCATGTTTATACATATTTATGAACGGTGAAAACTAGGTGATAATACCGAAATTATCGTTACCTCGGAAAGGACATAAATTGAGAAACACCCTAAAATGCTTGAATTCATTTAAAATGAAATAAAAGAAAATAAAAAGGCAAAGAAAGAAACTAAGTGTGGGAAGAATGTACCAAGTTATTCAATTTAAAACAAATATCACATATTTTTGTACAAGATTATTGCAGGTACTTTTGCTTTGGACGATACTAATCAGTTTTACCCGGTTTACTGTAATACATTTGAAAGAAAGATGGATCTACACGATGAATCAATTCCATCATTAAAAGGAAGTAAAGTCTTCCGAAAAAGACACGCGCTTCTTGATTTAGGTCATGAAGTTGTCGTCCAGACCAGCTGTAGGTTGACGAAAAACCTAGAAAAGTCATCACTAAAATCAGCAGGAAATCCACGGACCTCAGCATCAAACAGGGTCGCCAAGTGGTCAGACTTATCCTAACCATGAGAGGGTCTGTCTTGTAAAATGGGGAGGGCACCGTGCAAATTAGCTTGATAAGACTAATGAATCAGATCCCCAGAAAGGATAATCTCCTTAAAGATTAAAAATCAGCTTTTAAGACTGATATTACTCAATCCTAGAGATTGACCTTAAACATTGAGAATTCAAACTCATGGAATTCAATGATATCTAAACTCGAGCTTGAACGAGAAAATATTTTGATCAAAAATACAAACCGATTTGTTTTCTGAAAACCCATTTTCAATGCGTTCATTACCATTGAACGTAAAATCCTGAGAATTCATCAGAATTCATTAGGTCACCTGAACCAAATCGGGTGTCAACCGTAAGAACGGTGGTTGCATAGCATGGTCGGAGACAGGACCTTGTGCCAGACCGAAAAATTATAGGATGATCTTTACTATCGCTCCTACCAAGGATAGTTCTAGCATCCGACACGTTAATAAGACCATAATCATCTGCATGTCACGGGACATTGCCTTAACAGTTTCTTGTTCATCGCTTTCCTTTACAACCGGACGGTAGTTTGCCGAAAGGTAATATACGGGACAAGTAAACTGGACGTGTTGCTTTCCTAATACAAGGTTAGCAAGTGGGTAACACAAAACCACAAGTGTTGAGCTAAAATTTTCAAATCTGAAACCCACACAACCCACAAAAATATTTTGTAAACACCGGTGAAGGGTTATTCCGGAAAACTTATCTAGGGTAAAAGCTAGATTAAATTTTCAAAAAAGATCAAATGTTTTCATAAAGATCCAATTTCCTTAAGGATCTACATTTTAATAGTCATGTGGGACTGTAAACCACCTTTCAAATGTGCACTTTGCTTTGGAAACCGAAAGTAAATCGGCTATTTGATTGCAAGTGTCGTTGACCTAAACCCGAGGCAACTGTGGATGACACACCCACCTTTAACCATCATTACTGTCATTGTTTATACCGCTATATCAAAATCACTGATGTACAAAATGTGATGAATAAAAAAGTGATTCATGTATGTTTTTATTTCAAGTTCTGTATTGCTTGAGGACAAGCAACGCTCAAGTGTGGGGATATTTGATAGTGCTCCAAATGAACATATATTTTGTAGCAATATCGTTCCAATATGTAAAGTTTTTAAATGTAATTTCCTTATTTTTAGTTGTAATAGTTAAATAAATAAGTGCGAAGACGAAAGACGCAAATCGCTCGAATATGAAGATTTAAAGACAAAAACGAAGATTTGAAAGACCAAAACATCCAAAAAGCTCAAATGTACAAGATACAATTCAAAAGGTTCAATTTATTGATGAGAAACGTCTAAAAATGACAAGAGTACAAGTTACAAAACGCAAAGTACAAGATATTAAATTATACGAAAGGACGTTCGAAAATCCGGAACCAGGACATGAACCAACTCTCAACGCTCGACGCAACGGTGTAAAAATTACGAGTCAACTATGCACAAGAATAAAATATAATATTTAAATAATTCATAATAAGAATAATATTAAATAATAAAAAGTTGTTAATTGAGCATAGTTTAGGGGTCGTAAATGAAAATTTCATTTCATAATTCGCCTATAAAAACAAGTTATATCGATCAATTTTAGGGACACACTTTTCGATCATATTTTCTATCCTCGATCCATCTATCAAATATCTATATCTAATATCCAATATCTATATTCTATATCTCTATCATAATGTTAACTTAATAAGATATAACAATAATCTTAATTTTAATTTTAAATTATGATAATAATAAGATTTATGATAGAGATCGTTTGAGTGTGTAAGTCGAAATTCTGTCCGTGTAACGCTACGCTATTTTTAATCATTGTAAGTTATGTTCAACCTTTTTACATTAATGTCTCGTAGCTAAGTCGTTATTATGCTTATTTAAAATGAAGTAATCATGATGTTGGGCTAATTACTAAAATTGGGTAATTGGGCTTTGTACCATAATTGGGGTTTGAACAAAAGAACGACACATGTGGAAATTGAACTATGGGCTATTAATAGATGGGGGGTATTGTCTAATTGAGTGACAACTCATTGGAGTCTGTCGAACCTATCTTCAAATTAATTAACCTAATAATTAATAATGATTATGGTTGTCCTATTTAGTGATGTTCATATGGAATCTGTTATAATCATTTAATTAATCAATTGGGTTGGGTAATTGATTATTCATTCTGATCAAGTGGATGAATTAATATTCATAAACTAATTAAAACAGGGGTGGATTACATACAGTGATAACTGGTGTAATTGTTGACAGAAGTGATAACTGCGTCACAGTTTAAATCCTTAATCAGTTGGAATATTTGACTTCGGGTATAAGGGTAATTTGACGAAGATACTCGCACTTTATATTTATGACCGATGGACTATTATGGACAAAAACCAGATAGACGTATCAAATAAACCAGGACAAAGGACAATTAACCCATGGTAATAAATTAAAATCAACACGTCAAACATCATGATTACGGAAGTTTAAATAAGCATAATTCTTTTATTATATTTCTCATCGTATCTTTATTTACTGTCATTTTATTACTAGCAATTTTATTTTCTGTCATTTTATTTATCGCAATTTATTTTACGCACTTTAATTTTTGTCATTTATTTTTACGCTTAAAATCGACAAACCGGTCATTAAACGGTAAAACCCCCATTTTATAATAATACTACTACTTATTTATATATATATTTTTACAAATAAACTTAATAATATAGCGTTAACTTCACCAGCTCCCTGTGGAACGAACCGGACTTACTAAAAACTACACTACTCTACGATTAGGTACACTGCCTATAGTGTTGTAGCAAGGTTTAGGTATATCCCATCCGTAAATTAATAAAACTTGTGTCATATTTTGTAGTATTTTGTATTAAAAATTTAATACTATTTCGTACCCTCACGCTACATCATCATGATTGTTTTACGGTGATGGTGAAAATGGTGGATAGTTGTGGTCGTGAAGTGATGGTGAAAGGATGGTGATGGAGTGGGGATGATGGAAGATAAGGTGACCCGTTGGAGATGATTTGCCGATATGGTGGTGATTACTAGGATGATCGTGGTGGTGTATGTTCAAAGAAGAGAGGAGAGTAAGGTTGCTTGAATCTATATATGTTTAAGGATGTGTTATGTATATGTATATTAATATACATATTCAAGATGAAGAGAAAAGAACGAATTCAAAAAGTAAACATTAATATTAATATTAATTTAATATAATAATATGAGAGTGGATGATTGAAAGTGAAAACAGTAATTCATTTACAATCTCGTGAACAATATTTGTTGGTATGCTACGTACAGTTTTTACGGAGCGTGTCCATTGCTAAACAGTTAACGTAGAAAAGTGTTTCTAAAAATCCCAAATTTTTAGATTAAATATATTTAATTATTTCACTCATTAACTGTTTGAAACCTGATCAAAAAGGTTCTATAATTATTTATTTTCTGTTCCAATTAATATATACGGAGTACAAAAACTTAGGTTGAAAAGGTAAAAAAAATATTAATCAAAACTAAGATCTTTTTAATCAAATTTTGGAACGATTTTTATTTTAAAACTTCATATATATATAATAGACCTATTTTAAAAATAATTATACGTCAACCGAAAGTTACAGACAATTACCATTTAAGCTCAAAATTAATTATATTTAATATACACTATGTATATATATAAACAGTTTTAAATAACAAACTTTACTACGCACATAATTATATATTAATTAATTAAATTAAATATTACAATATATACATATACAAGAAATATACATATAAAATAATAGTTTTTGTTACAATGTATTTTGTTGTACATAACAATAATAGTTTATTAATGTTCATGTTATTATATATATTATACATATATTTAAATACACATATTTATATATATCCACATATTTACAAGCAATGGTTCGTGAATCATCGGGGACAGTCGAAGGTCACATGAATATATGAAAATAGTTCAAACTTTTTGACACTCAACTTTACAGACACTGCTTATCATGTTGAAATTAAATAAAGATCAAGTTAAAATTTGTGACAACCCGGAAATTTCCAACCAAATTTAAACTTTAATCTTTATATGTTTCCGACACGTTAAACAATATTTCTTAAGTTAAATTTCAAGAATTTTAAACTATGTTCATACATTCATTCAACCTCGACCAAGTTCCAACGATTCACGAACCATTAAACGAATATGATTATATATGTATATGTGTATATATATAATAACTTGAAATGTAAACAAAATATTAGATTAAATACTTTATATGATTGTATCTGTTTCAAAATGTTTATCAATGGAATTAGAAGATAAGATCAAATGATTGAATTATTAGATATATTGAATTATGATTACAAGTCTCTGTTGAAAGGCCCACGATGATTTGAGAAATCTTTCCATTTTAACAATATTTGGAAAATGGTAAAGTGATTTATAAATAAGAACAAATTGTCAATCATTGAGAACTAGACAAAGGATAGTGGAAGATTGAATCTCATAAAGACTCGATTGATCTATTTAGTTTCAAACGTACAAAAACGTTTTCAGTTTAAAAAGAACTTTATTAATAAAACGTATATAACTTTTATAAATATCTAGAACCACTTTTGACAACTCATTACTTAACTAGTATGATAAAGATAACGATATTTATATTTTATTTTATTAAATATATATAATGATTTAAATTAATATTATATATATTCATACGCGTATTATACGTATATAGTTTTATACTTTTACTATACTTAAACTTTATATTTACTTTATTTTTACTTTACTTTAACTTTAATAATTCACTTTAATAATTTATACATTAATAATTCACTTTAATAATTCATACTTTAATAATTCACTTTAATAATTCATACTTTAATAATTCACTTTAATAATTCATACTTTAATAATTCACTTTAATAATTCATACTTTAATAATTCACTTTAATAATTCAAAAATCTATTATAAATAGAATTCAATAGGTTTCATTATTTCATAGAAACTTGAAAATATTTTTCTCTAAACTCTCTCAATCGATTTACATATATATATTTACTCAGTATTATTTCAAGATATTATGAGTATACATAAAATATTACGACGGAGTGCTGTCCGAGTGGTTTCGAAATTGTTTTTCGAGTATGATAGGATTAAGGAAATTATGGGTTATAGCTATGGAGGTGATTGAGTATGGTTCATGGGTATGCTCGTGAGGTCAATATAGTGTTTATCATTTTCGTTGCGTCTACGTACCTTTCCTGCAATATTGAATCTCAATATTGATACGTGAGCACTCATAATTTACCTTTTAGATACTAATAGTGTATCCCTGACTAGTGCTCGAGTATTTAGGATTATGCATGCTTGTACTTTTGATATTGCCCTTAGACAGGTTAGGTTGAATCTTGAATTAGTTACACTTGCGGTTGAGATAAGGTATAAGATATGCATGTCCTTGGAAAACTAGCGAAAAATTAAGAACTTTTCCTTTAGATATCGAATAGTTTCGATGAACGGATTAGAAGTTATAATCAATTGAATTTTCGATATTTTTATTAAAAATGATTATTATTATCGTCGTTCTAGTTTTATCTTATTATTATGATTGTTATTATCTTTATCAATAAAAGGGATTTATCATTAAAAATTGTTATTTTTTTTATTATTACTAGCGTTATTATCGTTAAAGTTATAATTAGTATTATTATTATTATCCAATTATTATTATTGTTATTATTATTATTATTATTAGTATTATTATTATTATTATCATTATTAATATATATATCATTATTTAAAAATGGTTATTGTTATTATTATTATTATTACTATATTATCATTAAGATAATTATTAATATTATCGTTAATAATGTTATAGTAACTATCATTATTAATATTAGTGTAATTAAAACAAATATTTGTAACACCTAATTATTTTGAATACTATTATTATCATTATTATGAACACGATATAAAAGACGATTAAAAGCTATTAAACGAAACGATTAGGAAATAATGAGTAAGAGTATCATGATGAAATTAAAATATTATAGGATATTGATTTAGATAAAATTATCGTTCTTATTATTTTTATCATTACTATTATTATTAAAAGTATCGTTAGTATTAAAACTATCATTTTAACAAAAATTATCATTTTAATAGAAATGTCATTGTTACTATAAAATATCATTATTATTATTATTTTAAATAGAATTATTATTTTAAAGATAATATTAAAAATTATCTTAAATATTAAAGTTATCATAATTAGAATTATCGTTTTATCATAATGTCATCTTAGTAATTATAAATATTGATATTTTTATAATAATAATTATTATTACAAAATAATACAACTTTTACTTACTATCATTATAGATATTATTTTATCAAATAAATATGTAATACAAACATATTTTACTACGTGTAATAACTTACTTTAATAATACCTATCATATTATCTTTATGATATTAAATGAACCCTATAAATTTTATTACTTAATATATATAAAAGTATATTTTATTATATAAATTTAATATAAAATTTTATTTATTAATAAATAAATTATATTATTTACTCTAATAAATCTTTTAAAAAATATTTAAAAATATAAAATGACGATATTTAAACTATATATTAATCATGTATAGATTTTTGGAAAATATTTTGAGTCAAATTTACTTTTGTTGACTTTTGCATATTAGTCTCGAGCATTAGGATTGTGGTACACTATGACTTGACCTAATTTGTTAGACATATATTGACCAACATATAAATATATATAATTAATTTAGGTTCGTGAATCCGAGGCTAACCTTGCACTTGTTCAATGACGTTATATGTATTTTTACTACGAAATACAGTATGGTGAGTTTCATTTGCCTTTTTACCCTTTATATTTTTGGGACTGAGAATACATGCGCTTTTATAAATGTTTGGCGAAATAGACACAAGTAATTGAAACTACATTCTATGGTTGAATTATCGAAATCGAATATGCCCCTTTTTATTAAAGTCTGGTAATCTAAGAATTAGGGAACAGACACCCTAATTGACGCGAATCCTAAAGATAGATCTATTGGGCCTAACAAACCCCATCCAAAGTACCGGATGCTTTAGTACTTCGAAATTTATATCATGTCCGAAGGAGGATCCCGGAATGATAGGGGATATTCTTATATGTATCTAGTTAATGTCGGTTACCAGGTGTTCACCATATGAATGATTATTTTTGTCTCTATGCATGGGACGTATATTTATGAGAACTGGAAATGAAATTCTTGTGGTCTATTAAAATGATGGAAATAAATGATTATGATAAACTAATGAACTCACCAACCTTTTGGTTGACACTTTAAAGCATGTTTATTCTCAGGTGTTAAAGAAATCTTCCGCTGTGCATTTGCTCATTTTCAAGATATTATTTGGAGTCTTTCATAGCATATTTCGAAGAACGTTGCATTCGAGTCATTGAGTTCATCAAAGATTATTATTAAATCAATTTATAGTTGGATAGTGGATATTATGAAATGGTATGCATGCCTGTTAATTTTCGATGTAAAGAAAGTTTGTCTTTTAAAAACGAGTGCAATGTTTGTAAAATGTATCATATAGAGGTCAAATACCTCGTAATGTAATCAACTATTGTGAATCGTTTATAATGTATATGAACGGGTCCTTTCAGTTGGTATCAGAGCGGTGGTCTTAGCGAACCAGGTCTGCATTAGTGTGTCTAACTGATAAGTCGATAGGATGCATTAGTGAGTCTGGACTTCGACCGTGTCTGCATGTCATAAGTTTTGCTTATCATTTTGTGTCGAAAATTAACTACTTATCATCCTCAGGAAATTACCTGCTTATCATTTTAAGTCTAAGACACGTCTTGCTGCATTGATTGCATGAATAGTGTATAGACAAAAATTCATATCTTAGCATATCTGCTAAATCATATCTTATCGTATCTGTTACTTTAAACTTTGCCTGACATATCCCGTAAAGTCCTCCGTAATCTACGAAATCTTTTGATCTATATATATATATATATATATATATATATATATATATATATATATATATATATATATATATATATATATATATATATATATATATATATATATATATATATATATATATATATATATATATATATTCTATGTAATTAGAATACCATCCGTTAGCCAAATCATTTCATATCGAAAAAAAAATCCTTTATCCAATCGTACGAAATGGAATTCGTCATCAGTTCAAGTCACTCAGATTCCGAAATGGAATCCCATTCAAGCTCCGAAAGCAGTGTGACCGAAATAGATCAACCAATCAGTCATCACCTATTCTGGATGAATTGGGGATGGGTTCGTAGCCTCCTCAATCATTGGAGACAAGAAGAAGGTGATCCCTTCCATCCACCACATTGCCCTCTTGACGAAGAACCTGAAGCACTTACCGGCGAACCTGTCCGAAATACCATTTTCTCGCTCATTTCCAGAGTATCTCGTCATGATTATATATTACATCAAATTTTAGATTTTATTTATCCGCTCATCCGAACCGACAATCACCCTGGTGTAATAGAAGAAGTCAACGAGCTTCGCGCTCGGGTAGTGGATTTGGAGAATATGGTGCAGAGATTACAAACACCAGCAGCAGCATCAGCAGCATAACCAGTACCACCATCATCAACGCCAACAGTACCATTACCACCTCCAACCACAACCGCGTCGTAAACCTCAACTTCACAATCTGTCCCACGAGCATCAACGTCATACGCACCATAGATACCAAGGAGTACCAACAACAATAACTGACGAAGTATTAATTCATAACTTCATTGGAGAAACATTCCGCGGCGATTATGTAATCTCTAAAGTCTTAGAGATTATCTAATCTATCCCTAACCATAAATCAGTTAAGCGAACCAAAATGATAGAAGGAAGAGTAGAAACCCTGACAAAAATGGTGTGTGATTAACAAGCTAAACTTGCTTTACCAACAGCATCAACAGTACCGTCAGCGTTACCAGCATCGTCAGTGCAGTCAACATCCGAATCAACAACAAAGATAACATCACAAACTCCGTCAGTTCAAGAATCACTGTGGACATCATTACGAATCAATAACGTGTATATTGTATCAACGAGTTATGAAGAATTAACTCATTCCCTCTGAAGAAATTATATGTATATTATATATATATATATATATATATATATATATATATATATATATATATATATATATATATATATATATATATATATTGAAATAAATCTTTTCGTGCTAAGCTATTGTGTGTGAATCTTACAAATATGCAATAATGTACGTCCTTCGGCCGCAACTTAACCAGCGTTAACTACAATCTCTGTCGAAATTCAACAAATTCCAATTCATAATAAATCAAGTATATATTTGATTTTACACTTTCATCATCGATGTACCCGAAACTTTTCAGATAACATCATTCGTACTTTGCGAAATTCACAAGAGTTTCACGAACCGAACATCATACATCAACAAATAACGAAGTATTGATTCATAATTTCAATGTCATTAAAGAAATACTGCGTAAAATTTATGTACTTTTTAAAGCCTTTAGGGATTATTCAATTCTAGTTTCAACCGTAAATCAAATGAGTTTAATTTAACATTAACTCATTAAATCTATGTTACATCTGAAGAAAATATACATATATATATTTTCATAAAGACTGTAATAAAATTCTTTTGTACAAAATATTAATTGTGAAATTTTTTTAACGGGTAGGTAATACCCGAGAGATATATAAATTCACAATTAATATGTTACATTCTTCGAATCTGATTCAGCAAATCATCCACTATACTCCCTACTTTCACAACAATATACATTCTTTTATAGAAATCAAAACAACCGTACTCATTCAAAATTTAATTACATATTCTGATTTTGAAATCTCAAAATTCAACTTGAGATATGACCAAAATCATCACTCTTAGATCCTTACATCTTTCACAAGCTATATTTTGACTTCAAAACTGTGTTAGAACATCAAATGTATGTTAACGATTACAATCTGTGTTCAAACCCTTCGAAAATTTCTGAAGACACTTTGAATGATTAGCAATCGAGATGATGATCCAACCACATGTTACCCACAGTTATGTACCCGAAAAACTTTAACCAAAGTAAAAGTTTAAACAACGTATCCGCGTCAGATTCTTTGGCATTTATTAGAAAAAATAACTTTGCGACTCCTATTCAAAGTAGCCAGTTTTGTCACAGCTCCAGCAAGTTAACTTCGACTTTTCAGTCAGACTAACCTTATTATAACCTTGAGATATACACCATCGTTACCAGGGAACCTTTTACATTCCACCACATTATTAGCAGATGTACCAACAACTTCATTACCCTTTGACTTTAGCCTCTCCAAAAAGTCATTATAATTATTCATTGAAACCCCATCATTTACTCATTCGCATCTTGTAATGAGAATTTCCATACGAATCATTGGGAATTAGCAATCAGTATTTTGAAATCTCACAGCATGTCTACGCCAACAGTTATATGTGTATATATAACGTCTATCTTCTGAACTTAATTTGAAAGTGAAGTTTCTGAAAAACACTCCGAACTACGAATTGGTTCTTCAAAAAAAAAATGTTGATGAAGCAGCAAAAACTATAAACGACTTTAAACGGTAAAAGCTGCATGATAATGATGAAGTGTGCTGGCAAAGCACAGAAAAAGAGAAGTTTTGGAACTGGAAAACGGATTGAGCAAAGTAGGAAGGAGGCTGTGGACAAATTACAAAGACTGAACCTGACTTCAAAGGATCCAAATGATTCAGTACCTGCTGAAGTCATTAACGAATACCTTGCTCCTGACTCTAAACCTCTGCGAACAATATTCTTCATCATCCTCTGATATTAGAAATTCTAAAATATCATCATATCTTTCATTATAAATATCCTCCATATTTCTGAAGATATTTTCTTAATTTTTCTTATTTGAAATCATTTACCTCTTCGCGCTATCTGTATTACATCATAAAAGAAACTATTTTAGTTTCTAAATTCTGAAACATTCAAGTTTAAAATAGGAATATTTTGAAGTAGTGTTGGGAACTGAAGCATGAATTAGTATAATATAATGACACTTGATCAATGTGATTATATTACAGTAAGTCATGATGAGTTTCTAAATGGAACGTGATGATTCACAGATCATAACATCATCATGTGCCATGTTATACGACTCTTGTATTCTATTTAACCTCTAAAATATCAAGAAAATATTTCTTGATGATTCGGCCTTTTCTAAGGTATTCTAGTAATTTGATAAGTCAAGATCGTGCCATCACAATTTTCTTCCTAGAACATTAACAATGTTCATTCCGAAATTCATATCTGTGAATTCTGGACCATTACAAGCGGTGCTTAATCGCAAGAAGAAGAAACAAAAGGACAAAACTCCGAAATAGAAATTGGGGTATAAATTGCAGCAAATAAAAGAGAGCATTAACTGTGAATGATAACGATTATAGAAGACAGAAGCAGAGACTTTGAAATATAAGGGAACATATAAAGCCCAACGACAAACCAGAAATTATAAACCATATATATCGATGCATATAGCAATATAAAGACACGGGAGAACTAGAAACACTATAAACCCAAGAGTATAGTAGAAGTAAATAGATTCTTCCGGCGGTAGATGAAAAAGAAGAATGACCGATATGAAAGTTAGAAGTATATCGAGAATCCGAACTGGATGGAGCATATTGATGAATACTTTAAAATATGAGTTGAGGGGGAAAGAATAGAAGGTGATGAAACATGACTAGGAACTTAGAAATCAACAGATTTAACTCACATAATGGCGGAATAAGTGAATCAAACCCTCTAGTGAATAGGTTAAGTTTTTTTTTTTTGATTAATTTAGTCAAACCACAACTAAATCAAGTGTGATTAGATCAACGCCTAGAGCTATTATTCACCACCTGGGTGATTTGGACTGAGAGAGAATCGGAGGAGCTCACTAAATCTGAGTGTGTGTAACAAATGAGAGGCTTAACCTAAAATGAAGAACATTAGACTTTATATACCCCTGCTGTTGACTCACCCATACGATTCATTCATCACAAGTACGAGTTAGCTTCATCAGCCGTACGGGTGATCACTCACTCGTGTCTTCTCATTTAGGTTGTAATTGTGACTTAGCTCAGCATCAACCGTGCGTATGAGCCTGTCAGCAGTACTAGTGAGGCTTCACTCGTACGTCTCACTAAGTCTAACATAGTCAAACATCTAAATCTCGTTCCTACAGTTCCTGTAACCACATACAAATACGGATAGGATAATAACGAGCAATCACGGTGGCCTGTAAATTGTTGTACCTGCAATGGACGTGGGTAGATGTATAGGGACTTGCATAAAATGCATCAACAGAAGGTGTGAGTTGTAAGGAAACGAAGGAGGTGAATTTATAAGAAAATCTCTGACAGAACAATTAAAATGGACGATCGCATTTAAAGCAGATCCTAATTCCCTTGATTACCGGAGAGTCAAATCTTATTAAGAAGATTTTCTTCAAATCCCTTGAAATCTGGGAATCAATCATATCTACGTCAAATGATAAGATGAATCTACACTTACTCATTTCACTCTTCTATGTTAGCTTCATTCGTACTCTTCATATAAATGGATTGTTTATCCAAATTATTCACTGATGATAAAACTCTAATTTTAAGCCTGTATGCATCATGAAAACATACTTATTATCATTCACGACCTTTCCACTCAAATTTCGGGATGAAATTTCTTTAACGGGTAGGTACTGTGACAACCCGGAAATTTCCAACCAAATTTAAACTTTAATCTTTATATGTTTCCGACACGTTAAACAATATTTGTTAAGTTAAATTTCAAGAATTTTAAACTATGTTCATACATTCATTCAACCTCGACCAAGTTCCAACGATTCATGAACCATTAAACAAATATGATTATATATGTATATGTGTATATATATTATAACTTGAAACGTAAACAAAATATTAGATTAAATACTTTATATGATTGTATCTGTTTCAAAATTTTATCAATGGAATTAGAAGATAAGATCAAATGATTGAATTATTAGATATATTGAATTATGATTACAAGTCTCTGTTGAAAGGCCCACGTTGATTTGAGAAATCTTTCCATTTTAACAATATTCGGAAAATGGTAAACTGATTTATAAATAAGAACAAATAGTCAATCATTGAGAACTAGAAAAAGGATAGTGGAAGATTGAATCTCATAAAGACTCGATTGATCTATTTAGTTTCAAACGTACAAAAACATTTTTAGTTTAAAAAGAACTTTATTATTAAAACGTATATAACTTTTATAAATATCTAGAACCACTTTTGACAACTCATTACTTAACTAGTATGATAAAGATAACGATATTTATATTTTATTTTATTAAATATATATAACGATTTAAATTAATATTATATATATTTATACGCGTATTATACGCACATAGTTTTATACTTTTACTATGCTTAAACTTTACATTTACGTTATTTTTACTTTGCATTAACTTTAATAATTCACTTTAATAATTCATACTTTAATAATTCACTTTAATAATTCATACTTTAATAATTCACTTTAATAATTCATACTTTAATAATTCACTTTAATAATTCACTTTAATAATTCATACTTTAATAATTCACTTTAATAATTCAAAAATCTATTATAAATAGAATTCAATAGGTTTCATTATTTCATAGAAACTTGAAAATATTTTTCTCTAAACTCTCTCAATCGATTTACATATATATATTTACTCCGTATTATTTCAAGATATTATGAGTATACATAAAATATTACGACGGAGTGCTGTCCGAGTGGTTTCGAAATTGTTTTTCGAGTAGGATATGATTAAGGAAATTATGGGTTATAGCTATGGAGATGATTGAGTATGGTTCATGGGTATGCTCGTGAGGTCAATATAGTGTTTATCATTTCTGTTGCGTCTACGTACCTTTCCTGCAATATTGAATCTCAATATTGATACGTGAGTAGTCATAATTTAACTTTTACATACTAATAGTGTATCCCTGACTAGTGCTCGAGTATTTAGGATTATGCATGCTTGTACTTTTGATATTGCCCTTAGACAGGTTAGGTTGAATCTTGAATTAGTTACACTTGCGGTTGAGATAAGGTATAAGATATGCATGTCCTTGGAAAGCTAGCGAAAAATTAAGAACTTTTCCTTTAGATATCGAATGGTTTCGATGAACGGATTAGAAGTTATAATCAATTGAATTTTCGATATTTTTGTTAAAAATGATTATTATTATCGTCGTTTTTATCGTCGTTCTAGTTTTATCTTATTATTATGATTATTATTATCTTTATCAATAAAAGGGATTTATCATTAAAAATTGTTATTTTTTTTATTATTACTATCGTTATTATCGTTAAAGTTATAATTAGTATTATTATTATTATCCAATTATTATTATTGTTATTATTATTATTATTATTAGTATTATTATTATTATTATCATTATTAATATATATATCATTATTTAAAAATGGTTATTGTTATTGTTATTATTATTATTACTATATTATCATTAAGATAATTATTAATATTATCGTTAATAATGTTATAGTAACTATCATTATTAATATTAGTGTAATTAAAACAAATATTTGTAACACCTAATTATTTTGATTACTATTATTATCATTATTATGAACACGATATAAAAGACGATTAAAAGCTATTAAACGAAACGATTAGGAAATAATGAGTAAGAGTATCATGATGAAATTAAAATATTATAAGATATTGATTTAGATAAAATTATCGTTCTTATTATTTTTATCATTACTATTATTATTAAAAGTATCGTTAGTATTAAAACTATCATTTTAACAAAAATTATCATTTTAATAGAAATGTCATTGTTACTATAAAATATCATTATTATTATTATTTTAAATAGAATTATTATTTTAAAGATAATATTAAAAATTATCGTAAATATTAAAGTTATCATAATTAGAATTATCATTTTATCATAATGTCATCTTAGTAATTATAAATATTGATATTTTTATAATAATAATTATTATTACAAAATAATACAACTTTTACTTACTATCATTATAGATATTATTTTATCAAATAAATATGTAATACAAACATATTTTACTACGTGTAATAACTTACTTTAATAATACCTATCATATTATCTTTATGATATTAAATGAACCCTATAAATTTTATTACTTAATATATATAAAAGTATATTTTATTATATAAATTTAATATAAAATTTTATTTATTAATAAATAAATTATATTATTTACTCTAATAAATCTTTTAAAAAATATTTAAAAATATAAAATGACGATATTTAAACTATATATTAATCATGTATAGATTTTTGGAAATTATTTTGAGTCAAATTTACTTTTGTTGACTTTTGCATATTAGTCTCGAGCATTAGGATTGTGGTACACTATGACTTGACCTAATTTGTTAGACAAATATTGACCAACATATAAATATATATAATTAATTTAGGTTCGTGAATCCGAGGCCAACCTTGCACTTGTTCAATGACGTTATATGTATTTTTACTACGAAATACAGTATGGTGAGTTTCATTTGCCTTTTTACCCTTTATATTTTTGGGACTGAGAATACATGCGCTTTTATAAATGTTTGGCGAAATAGACACAAGTAATTGAAACTACATTCTATGGTTGAATTATCGAAATCGAATATGCCCCTTTTTATTAAAGTCTGGTAATCTAAGAATTAGGGAACAGACACCCTAATTGACGCGAATCCTAAAGATAGATCTATTGGGCCTAACAAACCCCATCCAAAGTACCGGATGCTTTAGTACTTCGAAATTTATATCATGTTCGAAGGAGGATCCCGGAATGATAGGGGATATTCTTATATGTATCTAGTTAATGTCGGTTACCAGGTGTTCACCATATGAATGATTATTTTTGTCTCTATGCATGGGACGTATATTTATGAGAACTGGAAATGAAATTCTTGTGGTCTATTAAAATGATGGAAATAAATGATTATGATAAACTAATGAACTCACCAACCTTTTGGTTGACACTTTAATGCATGTTTATTCTCAGGTGTTAAAGAAATCTTCCGCTGTGCATTTGCTCATTTTAAAGATATTATTTGGAGTCTTTCATAGCATATTTCGAAGAACGTTGCATTCGAGTCATTGAGTTCATCAAAGATTATTATTAAATCAATTTATAATTGGATAGTGGATATTATGAAATGGTACGCATGCCTGTTAATTTTCGATGTAAAGAAAGTTTGTCTTTTAAAAACGAGTGCAATGTTTGTAAAATGTATCATATAGAGGTCAAATACCTCGCAATGTAATCAACTATTGTGAATCGTTTATAATGTATATGAACGGGTCCTTTCAAAATTTGGTCGGAAATTCCCGGGTCGTAACAGTTACAAGTAATATCTTTAAAATGAGCAAATGTACATCGGAAGATTTCTTTCAATCCTGAGAATAAACATACTTTAAAGTGTCAAGCAAAAGGTTGGTGAGTTCATTAGTTTATCATAAATGATCATTTTTATCATTTTAATAGACCACAAGATTTTCATTTCCATTTCTCATAAATATACGTCCCATGCATAGAGACAAAAAATATTCATATGGATTGAACACCTGGTAACCACATTAACAAGATGCATATAAGAATATCCCCTATCATTCCGGGATATCCATCGGACATGATAAAACAACATCGAAGTACTGAAGCATCTGCAATCATGGATGGGGTTTGTTAGGCCCAATAGATATATCTTTAGGATTCACGTCAATTAGTAGATCGATTTACTAATTCTTAGACTACCAAGCAAAAAGGGGCATACTCGACTTCAATCATTCAACCATAGAATGTAGTTTTAATTACTTGTATCTATTTCGTCAAACATTTATAAAAAAAATAGCGCATGTATTCTCAGTCCCAAAAATATATATTGCAAAAGCATTTAAAAAGGGAGCAAATGAAACTCACCATACTGTATTTCGTAGTAAAAATACATATGACGTCATTAAACAAGTGCAAGATTGGCCTCGGATTCACGAACCTATATTAATTATATATATTTATATGTTGGTCAATATTTCTCTAACAATTTAGGTCAGGTCATAGTGTATCACAATCCTAATGCTCGAGACTAATATGCAACAGTCCACATGTAACATCCTATTTTTGTTTCAACCTTTTTTGTTGATTGGGATGCCGTCCAGATTGGAAGACGCCGTCCAGTATATAAGGGTTGGACGCCGTCCAAGGATTTGGGACGCCGTCCAACATAACTGACGGGCCAGCTGTGTTATTTAGTTTAAGAAGGGGCATATTGATAATTTCACTTGGGTATCAGTTTGGAGCCCTCAAAACTGATCCATTGGTCATTTGTGGATCACATTTGATCCTCATAAACACTCTCATCCATATCTAGAGAGAGAGAAAGAGTTTAGAGAGAGGAAGCTTGATTTGGAGAAGAAGGAGTCGGATTCTCACCAAAGCTCGGGTTTTAATGTTGTTCATCTCGCTCCTAGCTACATTGTGGTAGTATTGGTAAGTTCAAACTCCGAATTTCATTTGTTAGGTTTGATATTCAAGTTAGGGTTTGAGCTTGATTAGTTGTGAAACCCTCTTAGATGATGAAATGGGTTTATGGTGACTAGTTATTCTTGTCACTTGGCGGGTTTTGGGTTGGTTGAAAATTTAGCCTTGATTAGGCTTTGATCTTGAGTTTAATCACTAGGTTTAGTGATTGTGTTAGAGCACTTTTGGGTGTATTTGGTTGACTAATTTTGAAATGGGTCAAAATTAGGGTTTGGTGTCAAATTTGGCAAGACGAGTGTTTAACACTTATGTTTGGGTTTAATCGGCGTATTAGGACCATTCTCACATGTGTTTGTGATTATTGGTTAGTTTGGACGCGGTTTGGTGCTTTGAAGTGCAATGGGTCGAAATTGCACTAAGTGTCAATTTGAGTTGGTTTGTAAATCCACTCTAAGTGTGTTGTTTGTATTGTGATAATGGAATAGGTACTTTCCATTGGCATGTTGTGGATTATTCGGTTGCATTCATCGAGACTTCGAGGTAAGTGTTAATATCCTATGTGCATATGTATGTGTAGGATGGGTGCGGGTCGGGTGAAGTGGTTCTCGATTATAGAGCTCACTTCACACATAGGTGGACTTGATGGACTTGTGTATAGGTCCAATTGGCACGATTGTGTATTTTTAGTTAACCACCCTTGGAGAGGTGCACATTTTGTGTGTACGATATCACATGGTATTGTGATGTGGATTTGTATAACCCCAATGGAGAAGGGTTGATATTGAGTTGGAGAAGTGAATCACGTGTGGATGCGGATTCAGGATGACACGTGTAGTTCGGTCATCTTATCGAAAGTGAGTCTCGTGTAGTTCGGATTCATGATGACATGTGTAGTTCGGTCATCTTATTAAGGTAGTGATCTCGTGTGGTTGCGGATTCACTAAGGCTCGTGTAGTTCGGCCAACCTCGATGTTGTTGTGATTTGAATATAGTAGTCTCGTGTGTATACGGATTTACTAAGGCTCGTGTAGCTCGGCCAATCATCATTTGGTATTGGGTTAAGGGTTAACCTTGGGTGTTTTACACGTTGTTATATATATTGCATATGTATAATGTTGCATTGTTGCATTGTAGCTAACCCTCCGGGTGTAGCTTATTGGCGTTGTTCACATCGTCATTGGTGAACTTACTTTATTGTTGATATGGTTAGCCTATTGCTTAGTGATCGTACGGTATGCTTAGATTAGCTTGCCTTATACTTGGATGCTCCGGTATGCGTTATTTGATTATTTGTGTGGCGTGTCTATTTTATACATATATATGTATGTAGTATATTCTCACTCACTAAGCGTTAGCTTACCCTCTTGTTGTTTACATTTTTATAGATTGCATGGATGCGGTGGCTCGGGTAAGCGTGGGAATTAGTGGACTTGCGTAGTTGTTTTAGAAGACTTGCTTTTGGATTTGATTAGGATTGGGCAGCGTATCCCCAATCCCATGCTCGGTCTATGTTTTGAATTTAACTAAATGGGTCGAAATGGTCACTTGGTTGTAATTTCAGTCGTTGTGGGCCCGAAGTTGTAAAACTCGGTTTTATTATGGAAAACTTTTAGTTTTAATTATTATAACATATTGTGAAAGTATTTTGGTTTTAAAGTGTCGGGATGCGGGTTTTTCGCTCGCGTGTATTTGTAAAACTGATCAGAAGCTGATAGTGCATTTGGACTCCGTCCAAAAGGCTTGGACGCCGTCCAGTCCTTCACAACTGGACGCCGTCCAGATAACTGGACGCCGTCCAGATGAACTGTCTTTCAAATTTTTTTTTAATGGCACGTTTTTGGAAGGATAACGGGTTGGGTTGTTACAAGTGGTATCAGAGCATGGTCTAAGGGATTTAGGTGACTTGAGATAGATGCCTAGACTTAGACTTTTGTGTGTGCTTATTTGTGTGGGATTGTAGGATTACGGGTCGGAATGGGTAATAGTTAGTGCCTTGTTTGTAGGTGGACTAACATTTATATTAATACGCGGATATTATTAATATGTTTGCGTTGCATATGTCATCGAGTGAGGCGGTCGTTTTACTAACGAGCCGAAAAAGCGTGTATGCTTAATAAGGACTTGCAAACCTTATTACGGGTGCAAATCGTGTCTAGCAAGTGATGTACGACGAGTGTTTAGCAAGATGGGGCGGTATTGTGTGTGTACTTTATACGTTCGTGATCTAATCGCTTTGCATTCCTTAGAATGGCGACGGGAAACTAGATCGAGACGAACGATTTGGAGTTTAACGCTAGAGTTGCGGCCGCCGTTGTGGAGCAAATGAGTGCGTTTCGAGAAGAAATGGATAGGAAGTATTCTGAATCTTGGAGTAGTGGTGAAATGGAGCGTTGTCTTAAGAGCATCATGAGGACTAAACCCCCGATGTATGACGGGAAACTGGATCCTTTGATAAGCACAACTTGGGTCTCGGATGTCGAAGGGTGTTTTCGTACTATTGAATGCCCTCCCGAGAAAAAGACGAGACTCACTACTAGTTTGTTGCGGGGTAGGGCGAAGGATTGGTTGGATGGTAAGATTGATCTTGTCGATGGTGAAACGTTTATGGCTTTATCGTGGGACGAATTTAAGGCGAAATTCTTCGAGGAGTTCCGGACTTCAGCCGATTGTGGGAATTGAGTAATGAGTTGTGAAATTTGCGACAAGGATCAATGGATTTGAATACTCTCAAGACGACCTTTATGGCGAAGGCTCGTTTTTGCCCGGAGTATTTGGGGAATGATCGTTTGCTGATGGGGGATTTCTATCGAACCTTGAATGATGACTTGAAGAACAATATTAGCAGAGGTTACGCAAAATTGTTTGCGGAATTATTCACCGTGGCTAGAGGTTTCGAGTCGTATTCACGATCGATGATGAGTGAACCTTCAAGTGAGAGAAGGGTTGTTTCTTATGGTGCTCCAAGTAAGAGGACTAAGGGTCCGAGTGTGAGCACGGGTGGTACACGGATGGGTATATCGGATTCTAGTGCGTCTAGGTGTTACAATTGTGGTATGAGGGGTCACAAGTCTTGGGAATGTTCGGTACCAAAGGGTGATGGCATGGTGTGCTTCCATTGCCAAGAAGAAGGACATCGTAACTCGGAATGTCCCGAGTTAGCGGGGATGGGTGCGGTAAGGAGACGTTAAGGTACATTTCATTTTAATAAATATGTCCTTTAATTATTTATTTATGTGCCGATGCATTCGGGTCTATTAAATGCATTGTATTGTGCATGATATTGTTATGGGTGACGTTCCCAATGGAATTACCCAATGGTGACGTTTTGGTTGTCGGGCGAAGGGCGTAAGACTTGGTGCAACCAAGCATTCCTTAGTGTTGGGAAATGTTTCTACCAAGCCATGGGCATGGGCTTTGGTGTTCGGATGTTAGAGCGTGTTCGCTCTTGTGTTGAAGTTGATGAACCGTGAGGTTCGTCGGGTGGATGAAACCCTAGAGATTGAGTGTTTGATCTCGATGTATGTTGGTAATGGAGTCTACATGACGCGACGTTAGGTGCCTCTTTTATACCTACTAGGGTGGTATTCGACTCCGATGGTGTTGCGATTACATTATACTTAGGGTATCGGAGAGAAACCCTTAGGTACATGAGTGACTAGCTGGGAATTTTACAACTATAGCAATTGGATGATTGCGAAAGTAGAGTTTGTGTAATTTGTGGTACACTTTTCGTTCGAAGTGTTTAAGGATTGGTTAAAATCCTTCGTGTGCTCAAGGTTGGAGCAAGATGTGGTGATGGGTTGTGTGAACCTAATTGTTAGTATAGTCTACCTTTGGTAGCATTGTACGGTTGTACGAGATGCGGTTATGGAACGTAGTTCAAAGTGGGGGAGTTACACTCCCGCACGAGGAGGTTTTAGTGTGAGATTTCGGATGACGCTTTTAGTAGATCCGAAACTTGTGTGGGGACCTAGTTTTGGTCGATTTGTGCTAGAGTACAATTTCGGTTAAATTGTACTTATGGTTTTGGATGTAAATTATCACCGAGGTGATAATGTGGTAATCTCGTTGAGAGATAATGGACGTGTTTGACGAGCAAGGTGAAATCCCTCAGCTAAGGGATGTGTGTGTCGGATTCTCTTCTAGAGAATTATTGTTTTGTGCCTGTGTTCGATGTAGGTTTTTTGCTCGATTGTGTGAATGGTTAGTGATATCCGTTAGGATTCACTATGGCGTAGCAGAGCGCAATGTGACGATCGCTCCAAATCCATATGGACGAACACGTTATTCATCGATTTCATTGCGAGGTATTTGACCTCTATATGATACGTTTTGTAAATATTGCATTCTTTTGAAAAGGCACACCATAAATGAATATTTAAATCAAAGGTTTTCGACATCTGATGATTTCTACATATAGACAATCACCGTAATATAATAGTTTACAATAGTACTTCCGTTGACAATGCAGTCAAAATAAGATACATGGTGATGATTTGGTGAATGCAACGTTTCCTTGAAAAATATGCCATGTAAGACTCCATGCACATAGCTTGTCTAACATATAAGCAAACAGTGGAAGACTTCTAGGGAACCTGAGAATAAACATGCTAACAAGTATCAACACAAAGGTTGGTGAGTTCATAGTTTTAATGTTTTGCATAATCTGTACATAAAGGTGGATCAGAAGATTTCAGTTGTTTCATCCAGGAACGTTTATCAAAATACTCTAAGAAATTGAGAACCCTGGTAACTAAACTTAACGTATATATAATTTATACCATTTGTATAATCATCTTAATAATACACGCAAACCAATGTGTACGCTTCTCAAATAGCATACGTCCGTTAAAAGGCTAGCTAGCTTGGACGGGGATATCAAGCCCTATGGATCCATATACCACTACTCGCGCCTACCAGTTCTTATAACTGGCAGTTACTAGTTACCAAAGCTAAGGGATTTTCGGTTCAAACTCAGTGTAGAATTTAGTATGTACTTGTATCCATTGCGTTTAAAATAAAGTGCATGTATTCTCAGCCCAAAAATATAGATTGCAAAAGCAATTGAAAAATGAGCAAATGAAACTCACTTTAGCAGCATATAAAGTCGTTCACCAAAATGTGACTAAAACTCAGATTACCAAATAACCGTAGATCTCAACCTAGAGAACATATGTTGGTCAATAAATGTTTATCAAGCTAGGTCAGGTCATAGTGTATCACAATCCTAATGCTCGAGATCGACATACAAAAGTTATCCAAAGTCGTTTCAAAAAGTCAATTTTGATAATAGTTCAACAAAACGAGACGTACCTTATATAAGAATTCATTTACTCGGTTGGTAATATTCAAAAATCCAATTTATCAATCTTACAAACAAGTTGTTTAAATATTAATTGCAGATTCAAAAGCAATTCCAATTAACGTCAATTATAATTCAGTTGATCATATCTTTTAATCTGTTCATCGAAACTATTCGATATCTAAATGAAAAGTTATTGATTTTTCGCCAGCTTTCTAAAAACATGTATATCATATACTTTTTACCAATAATATATGTATTTAATTCGTGATCTATTATAAACTGTTTAATGATGAAATTTAGCATACACGTATGTATAAATATATATACTCGAGCACTAGACATGGATACACAATTAATATATAAAAGATAAAATATGAGTGCTTACGTATCAATATTGAGATTGAATATTGTAGGAAAGTACGTAGATGTAACGGAGATGATAAACACTAGGTTTGATTCATAAATATACCCTCGAACATTACCCATAATTTCCTTAGCTCTATCCCGCTTTAAAACCCATTTTGAAAGTGACACGCTCAAGACCTCGTCGTAGTATTTTATGTATAATATTAATACTACTAATAATAATAAGGTTAATAATAATATTAATCTTAATAATAATAATAATAATAATAATAATAATAATAATAATAATAATAATAATAATAATAATAATAATATAAATAAATACGGAGTAAAAATGAATATATGTGTGTGTGATTAAGCCTGAACTCGCTCGAATTTATAGATGTTTGCTGATCCCTGTGGTCATGCGATCGCATGACTCTGGAGTGCAATACTCATGCGATCGCATGAGATCAATTGCCAGCTCAAATTGTTTTTGTAATCTAGCTTATCGACGTAATAAATAAATATATAATATATATAATTTAAATAATTAATTATATATTATATTAAATTCACGTGCATAGTTGATTTGTAATTTTAGCTTCGATAAGTCGTACCTCATCACTCGACTTATGTCCCGGTTCCGGTTTTTCGAACGCTCTTTCGTACATTTAGAAAACTTGCATTTTACGTTTCGTGTCACGTACCTTTGTGAAAATATAGCCTTAAGTTATCCATAAACTATACCACTCAAAGTATATCTTAAACTTTCGAGTGTTTTGGTCATTTACTTCTATAAATCATAGTCTCGCTATTTGTTAATATAAATATAATATATACATTTTCATATTGAAATAATGTTTTACTGTAGCAAAGTCACTGTAGTAATTTTTTTTACTGTAGCAAATAGTGATTTTCGAAAACACTGTAGCAATTCGAAAATACTGTAACAAATTAGTGTTTTACTGGTTTATCTTTAACGTTTTAGTTAACTTATCTAAATATTAATCGAATCAATAATCGAATGTTAATATCGTTTACTAAATAACTTGAAATCATATATATATATATATATATATATATATATATATATATATATATATATATATATATATATATATATATATATATATATATATATATATATATATATATATATATATATATATATATGCACATTAAGTTATATATATATATTGTTCGTGAATCATCGAGAACAGTCAAAGAATAATTGATTATATGAATATAGTTCCAAAACTTTCGTGACTCAACATTACAGACTTTGCTTATCATATCAAAAACATTAAATCATTTAAAGATAAAGTTTAAATTTGTTCGGAAATTTCTGGTTCATCACACGCGATGTTACGTTACTCGTTGTATGAGGCCAAAGGGGCGTTGATTGGTGAAGCATGACCGTTGACGTGGTCCGCTGACTTCATCATGGGAGTAGTGTTATATTGGTATGGTATAACGTTATCGGGAAATTCGAGTACCAATGGGGAATTGGAGTACCATTCCTGTGTTGAGATTTGGGAAGTGGATCGCGTGTAGTTCGGATTCATAAATGACTCGTGTGGATGCGGTCATTATATTGTGGAAGTGAGTCTCGTGTAGTTCGGATTCACAAATGACTCGTGTGGTTGCGGTCATTGTATTGTGGAAGTGAGTCTCGTGTAGTTCGGATTCACAAATGACTCGTGTGGTTGTGGTCATTGTATTGTGAAATTGAGTCGCGTGTAGTTCGGATTCACGAATGACACGTGTGGATGTGGTCATTATATTGAGGAAGTGAGTCTCGTTTAGTTCGGATTCACAAATGACACGTGTGGTTGCGGCCATTCTTTTGGGATTGTGACTCTCGTGTAGTTCGGATTCACTAGGGCGCGTGTAGTTCGGCCAATCTCGATTGTTGTGCGGTAAAGGTAGTGAGTCACGTGTGGTGCGGATTCACTAAGGCACGTGTAGTGTTCGGCCAGCCTTCATGATTGTTGGATGTGTGATCTATTGGTTGTTTTATACGCCAATGGTGGGGTCGTAAGGACCATGTTGTATGATCTATTGGTTGTTTTATACGCCAATGGTAGGGTCGTGAGGACCATGTTGTGTGATTAGTGATGAGATAGCCGTGTTTCGCTCACATGTTGTTACGGGTGTGACAATAGTCGATTTTGTACACCTTGGGATTAGCGTTGCCATAGTCATTTTGGACGCTATCGGTTTTAGCCGTTTGCTTATGATGTTACGATGGTTGCGTATTGGTCGTATTGCGCACTACGAGGGATGTTTAGTGATAAGTGTTATCCGTAAGGATTCGTTTTGTTTGGTCTTCGTTAGTTTAGATGGTTGACCTTATGTTTGTATGCGGTTACTTTAGCATCGTACTTGTTAAGGGTACGCTAAAGGGTTGATATCTCGGTTCGAGATTGGTTGAGTCTTTCCCGAGGTGAGGGAATGAGTAAGGTTTTAGTGCTCGGATTGTGATTTGATAAAGCGCGAGTGATGATTCGAGTTGTTAAAGGCAATTCATTGGGAAGAGTTTCCTAGGAAAGTCGGATTGGGACTTATGTTTGATGACCTTAGAGCGTAGGTCTGATCGGTTAAATGACGAAGATCACTAGGACGTGATCGATTCTAAGTGGGGGAGAGTTGTAACATCCTGTTTCTGTTTTAGCCTTTTCTGTTGATTGGGACGCCATCCAGATTGGAGGATGTCATCCAGTATAGAAGGGTTGGACGCCATCCAAGGATTTGGGACGCCGTCCAACATAACTGACGAGCCAGCTGTGTTATTTTGTTTAAAAAGGGGAAAATTGGTAATTTCACTTGGGTGTCAGTTTAGAGCCCTCAAAACTGATCCATTGGTCATTTGTGGATAACATTTCATCCTCACAAACACTCTCATCCATATCTAGAGAGAGAGAAAGAGTTTAGAGAGAGGAAGCTTGATTTGGAGAAGAAGGAGTCGGATTCTCACCAAAGCTCGGGTTTTAATGTTGTTCATCTCGCTTTTAGCTACGTTGTGGTAGTATTGGTAATTTCAAACTCCGAATTTCATTTGTTAGGTTTGATATTCAAGTTAGGGTTTGCGCTTGATTAGTTGTGAAACCCTCTTAGATGATGAAATGGGTTTATGGTGACTAGTTATTCTTGTCACTTGGTGGATTTTGGGTTGGTTGACGATTTGGCCTTGATTAAGCTTTGATCTTGAGTTTAATCACTAGGTTTAGTGATTATGGAAGTGTTGGAGCACTTTTGGGTGTATTTGGTTGACTAATTTTGAAATGGGTCAAAATTAGGGTTTGGTGTCAAATTGGGCAAGACAAGTGTTTAACACTTGTGTTCGAGTTTAATTGGCATATTAGGACCATTCTCACTTGTGTTAGTAATTATTGGTTAGTTTGGACGCGGTTTGGTGCTTGGAAGTGCAATGGCTCGAAATTGCACTAAGTGTCGATTTGAGTTGGTTTGTAAATCCACTCTAAGTGTGTTGTTTGTATTGTGATAATGGAATAGGTACTTTCCATTGGCATGTTGTGGATTATTCGGTTGCATTCATCAAGACTTCGAGGTGAGTGTTAATATCCTATGTGCATATGTATGTGTAGGATGGGTGCGGGTCGGGTGAAGTGGTTCTCGGTTCTAGAGCTCACTTCACACATAGGTGGACTTGATGGACTTGTGTATAGGTCCAATTGGCAAGGTTGTGTGTTTTTGGTTGACCACCCTTGGCGTGGTGAACATTTTGTGTATACGATATCACATGGTATTGTGATGTGGATTTGTATAACCCCAATGGGGAAGGGTTGATATTGAGTTGGAGAAGTGAATCACGTGTGGATGCAGATTCACGATGACACGTGTAGTTCGGTCATCTTATTGAAAGTGAGTCTCGTGTAGTTCGCATTCACAATGACGCGTGTAGTTCGGTCATCTTATTGAGGTAGTGATCTCGTGTGGTTGCGGATTCACTAAGGCTCGTGTAGTTCGGCCAACCTCGATGTTGTTGTGATTTGAAGATAGTAGTCTCGTGTGTATGCGGATTTACTAAGGCTCGTGTAGTTCGGCCAATCTTCATTTGGTGTTGGGTTAAGGGGTTAACCTCGGGTGTTTTACACGTTGTTATATATATTGTATATGTATAATGTTGCAATGTTGCATTTTAGCTAACCCTCCGGGTGTAGCTTATTGGCGTTGTTCACATCGTTGTTGGTGAACTTACTTTATTGTTGATGTGGTTAGCCTATTGCTTAGTGATCATACGGTATGCTTAGATTAGCTTGCCTTATACTTGGATGTTCCGGTATGCGTTATTTGATTATTTGTGTGGCGTGTCCATTTTATACATATATATGTATGTAGTATATTCTCACTAACTAAGCGTTAGCTTACCCTCTCGTTGTTTATATTTTTATAGATTGCATGGATGCGGTGGCTCGGGTAAGCGTGGGAATTAGTGGACTTGCGTAGTTACTTTAGAAGACTTGCTTTTGGATTTGATTAGGATTGGGTAGCGTATCCCCAATCCCATGCTCGATCTATGTTTTGAATATAACTAAATGGGTCGAAATGGTCACTTGATTGTAATTTGGGTCGTTGTGGGCCCGGAGTTGTAAAACTAGGTTTTATTATGGAAAACTTTTACTTTTAATTATTATAACATATTGTGAAAGTATTTTGGTTTTAAAGTGTCGGGATGCGGGTTTTTCGCTCGCGTGTATTTGTAAAACTGATCAGAAGCTGGTAGTGCATTTGGACGCCGTCCAAAAGGCTTGGACGCCGTCCAGTCCTTCACAACTGGACGTCGTCCAGATAACTAGACGCCGTCCAGATGAACTGTCTTCAAATTTTTTTTTTTTATGGCACGCTTTTGGAAGGATAACGGGTTGGGTCGTTACACCACAAAAAGTCAACTTGACTAAAATTGATTTCCAAAATCCATACATGATTATCATATAACTTAAATATCGTCGTTTTATATATATTTAATATTTTTAACAGGTATTATGAAAGTAAATAATAAAAGTCATTTGTTAATAAAAATTTATATATGATAAAAATATACTTTTATATATCTTAAGTTATAAAATTTATAAAGTTCATTTAATATAACGATAGGTATTATTAATGTAAATATATTACGTGTAATAAAATATCTTTGTATTACATATTTATTTGATAAAATAATATCGATAATAACAATAATAATTAGAAGTTGTATTATTTTGTAATAATAATTATTATTATTCTGCTAATAAAATATCTATATTTATATTTACTAAAAATGATATTAAAATGATAATTTTTATTAATAATAGTACTAAGCTGATAATAATAATGATATTTTATAATAACAATGATATTTCTATTAAAAATTATAATTTTAGTAAAAATGATAGTTTTAATATTAATAATACTTTTAATAATAATAAAATGATAAAAATAATAAGAACGATAATTTTATCTAATTCAATATCTTACAATATTTTAATTTCATCATGATACTCATACTCATTATTTCCTAATCGATTTGTTTAATATCTTTTAGTCGTCTTTTATATCGCATTCATAATAATGATAATAATATTAGTCATAATAGTTAGATGATACTAATATCAATTTTTAATGATAATAATACTAATAATAATTATTATTATAATAACATTAATGATAATACTAATAACTATTTTAATGATAATAATAATAAAAATAATAATAATGATAATATTAATAATGATAATAATAATAATAATAACAACAATAAAAATTCTTTAAATAATTATACTTATATTAAAAATGATAATAATAATAATAATAATAATATAATAATAATAATAATAATAATAATAATAATAATAATAATAATTAATAGATAAAAATAGTAACGACGATAATAACGACGATAGTAATAATAATCATTTTAACAATAATACTAAAATTCAGTTGACTATAATTTCTAATCTGTTCATCGAAACCATTCGAGTTCTAAATGAAAAGTTCTTAATTTTTCGCTAGCTTTCCAACGACATGCATATCATATACCCTATCTCAGTAGCATATGTATCTAATTCAGAATTCAACATAACTTATCAAATGACAATATCAAACGTACAAGCATGCATAATCCTATATACTCGAGCACTAGTCATGGATACACTATTAATATATAAAAGTTAAGTTATGAGTGCTCACGTATCAATATTGAGATTCAATATTGCAGGAAAGGTACGTAGACGCAACGGAGATGATAAACACTAGATTGACCTCACGAGCATACCCATGAACATTACCCATCACCTCCATAGCTATAACCCATAATTTCCTTAGCCCTATCCTACTCGAACACTAGTTTTGAAATTACTCGCTCATGACCTCGTCGTAGTATTTTATGTAATAATACTAATATTAATGCCCATACTACTAGTTAAGATTAATAATAATATTAATCTTAATAATAATAATAATAATAATAATAATAATAATAATAATAATTAATATATATATATATATATATATATATATATATATATATATATATATATATATATATATATATAAAGAGAGATTTAGAGACAGAGGTAAATATATGTGTGTATATCCGAACGAACTC